>NC_077224.1:89105908-89405908 GCF_024763615.1 Phlebotomus papatasi | reverse complement strand
CAAATTTTCCTATAAGAATGAGCGAGATGACTAGATCTAGATCTCACTCACTCTCATTGAAATGTCAAAAACATGTTTACTAAACAAAAGTAAACATGTTTTTAAAATTTCCTGTAAGAGAGAGCGACATGATTATATCTACATTTCATTCACTCTCATAGGGAATTAAAAAAAATGTTTACAAACAAAATGTATTGTGCACTGGGCATAATTCATGCTCCTTAAACAAATTTATTTTAAGTGTGCACCGTCGCCGTTATATTGTTTTGACTTACCTTGAATTGGACGAATACTATAATATTCTTGACAAATGAAATATTAAGAAGTTACGAACCATCTTGCCGTCTTTCTTTTTAACTTTATCTCTTGTTATCTTTCGTTTTTCCACTGACTAAAATTGTTTTTCTTTGATCATATGAAATTACTTATTAAAGTTTTCATTTTACTATAATTTTTTACTGATCAAAAATATATTTGAAGAAATTTAAAATTTTATTACTAAACTGTTACACTGATAAAAGTTCTTAAGTGAAACTATTAATATTCAGTTTTTGCATTTCAAAATATATTTTTTTGCATATATACGTATCAAGTAATAATCTAAGTAATAGTTAAATTAAAGAACTTTTTTTGGTCAGGATTTACTGAACTGTACTTCCTCCCTGTTCATTAAAATATTTTTCAGTCCAATTAAAAAATCACTTGCTAGCCAATTTTGCCCCGGTCTCCCCTATTGAGATGCCTTACAGTAAATTAAATTAGCTTAATTTTTCCTTTGCCAAAACTTTGGTAAAGGAGGATGGGTTACTTTTACATAGATGAAGGTTTTTAAGGCTCATTTGCATATCAAGTAAAAATGACATTCAAGATTATTTATGTGATAATATAACATATAATTGTGTCTCATCCAAATAACATATATTTTTATTTTCTTGAGTGAAACTGCTCCACTTTCCCCTAATGATTTTACTTCTAGTAAGATTCTAAATTGAGTACTAATAGAATTTGATTTTATTGACCTAAAAATCATGTTCAATTGAACATATCCCGTAGCTGAATTAGCTTTGCCCTCCCCTATAGGAAAATGCGTTAATAAGATTGATTTGCAAAATAAATTTAGAAGTCCGATTAATTTACTTTGCCAGACAGTGTGTTCCGTTAGACAATAAAATTAAATTGATTTTATTGACATTAATATAGGCATCAGTGTAATGATGATGATACTTTCTGCTATTTTTAGTTTTGCACAATATCGATTTTCTTTTGTATAAGCGTAGACCAAAAGATATTCTTTTTTCCCGGTAATACAGTAAAATGTTTGCGACATGAGACAAATTCTGGAAGAATATGGGACACTCACTGTTGAAGAGCGATGAGTGAACATCGCAACAGCAGAATATTCTATACAATTGTATTCACGTAGAATATTCATGGCTCAAATATGTACCAATACTACACAGGTAGGATATTGAATATTCTGAGTACAATACCAACAATTCAGGCCCGTGACGAGGGTTTGACACAAAAACAATAGATGTAACACCGTATTGATTAGTTCGATGAACATTTTTCAAGTGTTTGTCTTGTAAAGAAAATAAAACAAGAAAAACATCTCTTTTCCACTTCTAAAGAATCCGATTGAAAACGTATTTTTCTCGTGGAGAGACTTTCTTGATGGTTCTCGAGGAGAATGTATATACTGCAGCAATTGCCATACCGCCAGACTTCTGGAACTTAAGGATTCCGAAAAATCTATTCCGGAAGTTTTCGACAGATCCTTGTCAAGATATTCTCATATCGTACCAAGGGACTTCTTGCGATTTTGCCAAAAAAAGCTCAAATTTGGTAAGTTTCTCACAACGAAGTTAAAATTTACGTCAATCACTGATCTTTACGTAAAATTCGATGGGAAGTTAACAATAATTCTACTATAAAGGGTCACTTAAATGCATAATTAACAACCCCTTAGATGGCAATAAGGTACTTACAGGTAGGGGGAAGTAGGGCACCTTTAACATTGGGATTTTTCACCTATGTTTAAGTGGAACTGAGCCATATCATAATGTAATTTAGCTTCTCAATCTATTTGTGCAGCTAAATTGTATCAGGATAAGGTTCGATTTTATTTAAAAATACGTGAAAATCCCAATTTCAAATGTGCCCCACTTCCCCCTACATAAGGGAAAGTACTTTCCCTTCGAACGTTCATGCCTTCGAATAATGTGAATTTCTGTTACGTTTCCTAAGAAATTTCCACATGATTGTCAAATAATTATCATGACAAGCTTAATAGAAATGTGTATATAAGAAAATTCACATTATTCGAAGTCATGAACGTTTGAAGGGAGAGTACTTTCCCCTATTTCGAATTACAAAAATTGATATATTACTGATGTAAACCTTACTTTGAGAAAATTACTTAAGTTTTTTTTGCATTCTATAATATCTAGCTAGAGTATGCAAAAATTATAAATTCATGGAAATTTTAAGAACAAAAGAGGTCTCCGAAATTGTAAGCAGGCCGAAATTTGGTATACTTACCCTATTTTGAATTATTCGCAATGGATTTGAAATTAATAACACTATTTGGGAACTGCTTGAAGTTTGTTTGAAATTGAAGTTTTATTTTGTTAATTCGTTTCAGAAGTGTTCTTAGGATCCTTAAAAAGTAGTTTATCGGTTTTGGTTTTTCTAAAATTAATCCAAACGTGAATTTGACTGTAATTTTGGACACATTGCTTGTAATTTGGACAGCTAATCCCTCACAATAGAAAGCCAAATTTCCAAGGAATTTTATAATTTTATTGAATTTATATGTAATGCCCAACATTATTCTTATATTGTCTAAAATTACTAACACTTCCCTTATGTTGCTTTGTGTGCTAATTCGAATACCAAGTTTCTAGAAGTTTATTGTCCTTCTGGGATCTTTAGAGGATTTTCTCTTGGCATAGCAATTGTAGAGGTGCCAAAGTTTCGTTGCTTTGGTATTTTACAACCCTTAGGAATTAAAAGCAATAAAACTTTATGAAATTTTGAGAAGCACAGGAAATGTTAGGATAAGATGGGGTAATTCGGAATCATGTGTAATTTGGAACTTCGTAATTTGGAACTTCGAACTTTCCTAATAGTTTCAGATGGGAAAAGGAAAAATAACGAGGAAATACTCTCGAACGTAAAGTCATGTACTTCTTCGTGGTTTTCCTTTTCTCTTTGACCATCTGAAACAGAAAGAAAAATTCAAAATTCCAAAATAGACATGATTCCAAATTACTCTATCTCGCCCTATATGACAAAACGTTTGAGTTTCTAATTTTTATAATATTGTAAAATTGTGATAGTGGAAGATATACTTAGCTTCACATGTTCAAATAAAAGTATTTTACCCAGATAAAGCATAAAGTATAATTTGTCAGTAGAGAACTGGATAAAGGAAAATTACGTTAAGGACATCTAATTCGCAATCCTAAGCTCTCAGTGTGTTTGGGATAAATCTATACCGCCAAATTTTACAGGATAATATGCACGAGGATCAGCCTGAGTCTACTTGTATCCTTAATCGGTCTTCAGACCAGAGGTTTAGCCCTGTTCCTGAAGGTCTCAAAATCTTAAATAGTGTACAATTTATTTGATTTTGATTACCTAATAGGTAATTTATCTTTAATAATCCAATCCTAAGTTACATTTTTCCTAATAATCGTGATTGATAAGAAATTAGAAGAGTTAAACCATATGGCAAAGCCCGTATAGGCGCATAGGTGTGAAGCCCGTATTACGGTCTAGATTGTGCTCTAATTTTAGTTTCTAAAATAATTGGATTATAGTATCAGGAGAAAGCGCGCTGCCTTCGAACGACTCTAGTTTCGAATAACTCAATCTTTTCTCTGTGTTCTTAATGGATTTGACCTACGGCTTTTTTTTTAGGAAATTTAAAGAATATAGGACTAGCCATTAAAATTTATTATTATTAGGTAACAAATTTATTAAAAACATATTAAAAAAATGAATGAAAGCTTCAGTCGTCCAAAGGAACGCGCTTTCCCCTAAATCTATAAGTTCTGTGTTTCGATTTCCGATCTTTAGATAACAGAGAAATTGTAGAGAATTCTAAAACAACAATTAATTAATCAGGAATATTGGTTGGGCTTTGGAATATAGAAGAGCTTATAATTCAGCTTAGATTGCAAATCAGATCCTTCCTAATGTACTTAAAGTTTCAGCTTCAATTGTTATGAATATACCAACAGATCTCAATGTAACTTATCCTAAGGCCAATTCCTTAAATCTCTAAGACGTATTAAATGCACTCATCTTTGTCACCTTAAAATATTTGCAGTATTAGCATAATGGATAATTTGTATGACTCGCAAGAATGACTCTTGTACTTTTTTCACGATGAAACGAACTAAGAAATTGCTTTCTCAGCTTCGTAAGATGATTCGCGTCGATAGTATTCCAAATGTTTCTCGCATTTGAGGTGCCATAAAACATTCACTATAGATAGAGAAGAATACTCTTTTATTGATGCGACAGGACACGAAATTGAACTCGAAGAATTTTATGTGCATCCCCCTCCGATGGACTCTTGAGTTGGAATTGGTTAAAGTCTTTTCTTCTCAATTTAATACAAATTATTGCTTTGCGTGTTTTTTTTTCTTTATCTATTTTTTGAGGGAAGTAACGCACATCTGGCTACTTCTTAAACTTAAAGATCTTTCTTTTGGTCTATTTCAGAAACATTTCTGCATATCTTCTGGCGGTTTTCTCCGAATAAAATCATGCAAAGTCGTTTTACACTCCCACAATTTCATAAGAGAAATGATATCTTACTTTAAATATTTTATGAAAAGCACAAATGCGCTTCCATATCTTCTGGAATATTTCATGAGGTTTTTTTTTCCTCATCCATTCGTCTTAATAGAAGCACGAAAGTATATAGAAAAAAATCAAGACACAATCAATATGTTTTCCTCTTCTTCTTGCATTAAATATCGTGCATCATTAGAAACCATAGCAACACAACAAAAGTGAGTCCTTAACCACAATTGATTCCCTCTTATTGTTTCTTTACAATTCCCCTTTATTGTATCGTGTCCTATGAATTGAAATTGCATACTTATTCCCGGAGAAACGACACTACCAATTTTCTTCTTTTAATTTTCATGTGGAGCTTAGTCCTTTTTTTTCGTATTACCGTGTCATTCGTTGGATTAAAGGCAACTGCCAAGGAAACCAATTAGAGAAATGAAGTTTTAATTATTTTATATCAATTTCGAGGTAGAAATGCAATTAGATATAACGTAAGTTTATGCCAAAAAGTTCTCTGTATTAATTATATCTAGTTAGAAATTCAAGTTTTACTCGAGAAATGTAACTTGAAACTTTCCATATGGAGAGAAAATTAATACCATGTTCTCAAAGGATATGGGATATTTGTCAATTAGACTGCAAAGGAAATTTGCAATTAAAAGATAGACCTCCTTCGAATGCCCTACATATAAAAGTAAAGAGTTCAAGAAGCCTAACTGCTAAAAATATTAAATTAAACTAAGCAAAAACTGAGAAATTGCAAGACAAGTAATACTAATTCTATTCATATCGCTCATACAGTATTACAGAGACTTATGAACAACTATGAGAAGGTTAGGGTGAGATGGGGTAATTAGAAATCATGTCTAATTTGGAACTGTGAGATTCCCTAAACCCGTCTTCAGACCAGAGGTTCAGTCCAGTTCCCGAAGATCTCAAAATCCCTAATAGCAAGCAATTAAAATGATTCTTCAGAATTTAACAGATCATTTACTTTTAATAATCCAATCCCAAGTTTTCAGTAGTTTTAATAATCCAATCGGGGTTTCTATAAAAATATCGTCATGCTGCTTTTCTCTCTGATCGTGTGTCTGTTCGGCCGTTTCCCGATCAAGAGACCAAATGGTTAGAGATACTGACTTGGAATATTTGCTACTCCCACTATATTTCCTTTTAGAAAAACGAGGTAATAAACATTCTTTTAAGTTGCAGAAAAAATATATTTTATTACGGTCATTAAATTTTACCAATAAATAGGGGAGACTGGGGAAAACTTGTAAAAAGGCATATTTAATTCTTTCACAAGCTCTGAGAAAACTTAAACGTTTTATAATGAGCATATTCTTATAGGAAATTTACTGCTATACAACATTGCAGAAGACTATTTTGCTCTATTTCAAAAGCAATGTGATTTTCAAATCATTTTCAAAAAGTCGATTTTGTGGAAATTCTCAAAATTGCTGGGGCAAATTTTGTCAGTCTTCAGATAATTTGTGACGTTTTACTCTCGCAAACGTTAAAAATATCAAATACACATATTTTTATAGGAAATTTATTCGTCTACAACTTTGTCGAAGATAATTTTTCTCCATCTTAACGAGAAATGTGCTTAAATTGAGCTAATCAGTATTGATATTTTCTGTAAGCCAAATATTCCAAAAATAGGGCTCAGTATTTCATTCCTTTTTTATTTTACATAATGTACATAATTCTTCCTCGAATCCCTTGAAACTTTCTAAGTTTAAGAAGGTTCATGAAGGCTATCTATAGAAAAAAATTCAAGCATCAGTCTCTTTTATTTTAGAAAATAGTTAATATTGAAATGTTCGTTTTGATAAATTTTGCCCCAGTCTCCCCTACTCATATAATGTAATTTTATTGATTTGTTTAACAATAAAAGAATACTACATTATCTGACTGGATCTTGCCTAGCTAGGGGATGAAAATAAAAAAAAGAATGGACTTTTCTAGCATTACTGCAAAAAGTCCTTTCATGCTGCTAATCGGAATATCTGTTCCTCGATTCTTCATTTAACATACCTTTAGATCCAATTAAGCGATTGATATGATTCCTCCGGAAATATTGTTGAATTTATTCAAGCTTATGCTTCGTCCATGTTCCGTATTTCTGTCAGATTGTTCGGCATATCAGATTTTGGGGTTTAATAAAAATAAATCACCATTCACTAAAAAGTAGCGAATAAACAAAGATTATAAAGGATCTCAAGGCAATTCCGAATGTACCACATTTGCCAAGATCATTCAGTCAAATTAGTAGAAAATAAGAAAAAAGGACAACTGAAAAGAAAAATGATCCATAATCATATTCTTCCAAATTATACTCCATCTACTACAGTGACAGACATCTTTTGGTGGTCTGCCCAGGTGGATTGATCAGCAAAAATTTGAAATACAAACCCTGCAGACCTAATAAAGAGAGTGGAGCATTCATTGCTGAGAGAAGAAAATGCAGAGATTCAGAAATAAATTATACCATTTTTCACTACTCAGTACTTCATTTTCGCATCGTTTCTACTTACATGTGCTCGCTAAATATTCAGTACTTCAATGTACCAAATACAAAATTTGTTAAAAAACTTTATCAAATTTTCAAAACATATAGTCTCATATCTTTATATACATTTCGGTATACCTAACATACATAAGTTTAGCATAAAAATGAACAATTTCTCTTTTTCACTTTTCTTTTTTTCTCCTTCTTTTTCAATTCTATAAGTTATTAATTCAAAATGTGATTTCATTGAATTAAACAATCTCCTGAGATGATAGGAGGTTCGAGACTAAAAGATACCACGTATCTCAGCGAAGATGTTTTGGGTTTTTATTAAATTTCACTTTTTTTATTTCTCTATAAATTTTTATTTCAAGATATGATTTCATCAATATTTTTCTTCTTCTTTAGTATTTCCTATTTCTTTGTGTTCAGACTGATTATCACAGTAATTCAGTTATTAACACATACGTACTTGTAAACTTCAACTTAAATAATATTATAGACACAAATTCAATTTAAATTAATATTCACCTAGGTTCCCTAATGTGTAAAAAAATTTCGGTTTTTCTTTTCTTTGTTTCTTTTTTTTTAGTACAAAATTTTTTGCGATTCTCTTATTTTTTCTTTGTTTTTTTTTATACGTAGCGAATGAAACAATAAAATTTCCTAATGACAAAATTAAGAAAAAGCGTTTAAGGCAAATTTACATTGAAACTTATCCACTGATTATCCTGCAAACAGTAAGGACTGTAGAGTATACCAGAGAGAGCTTCGCTTGTTGAGGGACAAACTTTTTTTGAAGAACAAATACGACCAAATCAAAATTGGTAAGCATAAGCATGGAATTAAATATTCAAATCCATAAAATATATTATTCCCATCCTGGTGTCTGATTGGATGAAGCTTCTTAAAAAGCTTTCAAAGCTTTGGTCAATCAGAGATCAAGGTGAGTAACATCTTTTACGGGATTAAATATTTAACTATGTGATTAAGGTTTTGGGTTTTTAGGGTATGCCCATCAATAGGAAAATGTATTTTAACATTGAAATACGGTTTGCATACTTAGGGGGTAGTGGGGTACCTTTGAAGTGGGTCAGCTTTGAAACAGGGTTCTTTTTTTAAATAGAAAAAAAAGCCTAATTTAAAAGCTTCCCTAATTCAAAGGTGCTCTACTTCCCTCAAAGGGTAAATGATCCACTACGATTTCGTTATTTTCATGTAGAACTGTGGCTAAAATCTTATTTAAGGAGTTACTTGTAATAAAGAATTTATGAACTTAATATTTATTATTTCGTCGATTTTCAAAAGATCTTTTATAAAAGATTTCAACGAGATTTCCAGAGTCTTCTAGGCTTTACAAGGATGGAGAATAATCGGTCTGCATCTATTTGAATGTAAATGGTTATAGACCGTTCTTACGTTATATTTAAATCCTTTGATTGTGCCTGAACTTTGCCAAAGTTATTTTCTCAAATTCCGAATTAGGTACAACTAAATCTGTAAGCCCTTATGACACAGGTTACATTCAAATTTTATTTAAAAAAAATAGCCTTAAGATACCCATAACAACAGTTCAAATTATTGAAAACATATTAAATCAAAGCGGTTATGAACGGTTTTGCAAAATTCTACGTTTCATAGAAACCTTTAAATTCAGAAAACTATCAATAGATGCGCTAGGATCCCGAAAAATTGAATTTTTCAAAATGGAATAGCTTCTGCTTTTTGGTATAAAAGACAATGGGTAAATCGGTCCAACCTTTTGATAAGAATGAGACCTATACCATCGAATAGGTATTGGCAAGGGTATTTGACAACCTTTGTACCTGGACCATCCCCAAAATTAAGTAAGAAAGGTAGGGTAGATTCAGTACTTTTGGCCACCATTAACCCTTTAAGGACGAGTGGGACACAGGTGTCCCAAAAACAAAAACAAGTTTTCTTGACTATAGAAAGTTATTTAGTACTTTAAATAGTCCAAAAAATTAGGTTTTATTTTTTGAACGCCGGTATCCCGTTCGATCTTATTGGGTTAAGCTTTTATTGCCTCGAAAATTGTGTAATTTTTGTCAGACTAAAATCAATTATTGTATAAATGTTATGTTTTTGTTATTAAGAGACGCAATAACCCATTAGAATAGTAGAATAGAGCATACTATGAATGTTGAAGTACCACTTAAATCCTTAAATTAGTTGTTTTATCTTAGATGGCCAAAAAGTGTTTACATGGCGAAAAGGGCTGACTCTACCCTACTGGAACTTAAAATATGTGTATGCTTTAGAAATAGGTTTAAATATTTTATAAAACTTCTTATTCTTATGTTTACTTAAATTCTTTCTCTCTGGGCATACCCTATTCCTCTTATAAGAAACTCTGCAATAGCAGAGCTCAGATACAAAACAGACAACCAATGCAAGACTTATCCATCGTTTTGTCCTGGAGGTCGATCTCAACGCCAAGACGGCGGTGGACGCATGGATTACATGTAAAACACAAAAAGGAAAAAATAAATTCAATTCATTTCAACTTTTTTAGTGAATAATTCACTGGTAGGATTTCAACGTTTTACAATTTCTCTTCGACAGTAATTCCAAATTAAAAAAATATGGTGAAAATACAGAATGTAACGGAAAACTCTTCTAAATCATTATAAAAAATTGTATAATCCATGTAACGCATATAGGAAACAAAATACAAATTGAATTTAAATGAATATTTTGGCAAATTTTACGATAATGACGATATTTCATTTTTTTACTTCACATTTTCTGAAATATATGTTCAAAAATCCATTTAAAAAATACAACATCTCCTCCTTAAACTGTCTCTCAATTCTACATTCATTGTCTTTTAATGTAAATACAAAAGACGCTTCTTCATTCACGATTAAACTCAATTTCTATTGAGTTTTTTTTTCTTTCTTATATCCAGACGACCATCATTGACTAATAGGGCTTGGATGCATCTTTCGGTTTCTTCAGTTGTACTTTGAGACGCTTCGTGCCAATCTGAAAGCCATGCATGGCTTTGATGGCCGCATGGGCAGCTTCAGCACTATCAAATGACACAAAACCAAAACATTTTGACAAATTTGTCTGCTTATCAATGAAAACTTTAGCCGATATCACTTTGCCGAATGGCAAAAAAGTCGATGCTAGATCAGTATCTGTGAATTCTTGGGGCAAGTGATAGATGAATAAGTTGCATCCTTCAGGTCCTGCAATGGCAAATCCCGATCAATATGGCAAAGAAAAGGTACTCAAGGGGTATCTTGCACAGTTGGAATCGAAGCGGCATAATTTGATTCAAAGCGTTTTACAATTTTTGAAATAAGATAAAATTAAAAAACCAAATAAATAAATAAAATTAATAGATAAGGTGAACATATCAAATAGTCCGTCTAACACAGAGTGAGCTGTTATGCTCCTAAAAAAAAACTTTGCCCAAGTGTATAAAATATGTCCTTAATATGTACTTAATAAGTCCTTAATTAAGGCCTTTTTTGGGTAAAGATAAGGAGAACCCATTAACCATTGGATCGAAAGAGATGGACAATACGACATGTCGGAATAACATAACATCAAAAAACGTCACTTTAAGTGAGAGGAAAAAAAATGTAAAGAAGGACCAAATGTTTAACGAACTTCTGATTTTTTTCAAAGCCAAGTTATGCCTCTTCTATTGCAACTGTGCGATATATCTTTCCCCATTTGTCCACCCTACCTTCAATTTGCTTTCCGGCTGCTGCAGTAGCCGCAGCTGAGGTGATTGCGATGCTCGACAGGGGACTACTTATGCCTCCTCCGCCAAATTGAGAAATCCCCGTTGAGACAAAGGGTGTCGCTAAGGATGATGGATCAGCCCCTGATAGACACAAGAAAAAGAGACAAAGAAAAAAGTTATTCATCATGATCATGCTCCTGGGAAAATTAAAAAAGAAAATATGGAAGCTTCTAAAAAAAAACTTAATAAATCGAATGATAAGCATCAGACAACTCTTCATATTTCCTGATATTGACTAACAAATAGTGAATTTTTCATCATACGGATCTGACACAAATCTACACAAAACCAATTCAAAAAGAAAATAAATTTAAAAAATACATTCCGGAATGGTTTTGTATTCTCACCTGCATTTGCTACCTTTCGCAAAAGACCTGACAAGTCAAAAAAGAATACTCTTTTTAATTTAAATTTGAAATATACAGGAGGGTAGGGGAATTTCATATAGGTATTTCGAATTTAAATTTCGAACTTTACAGAGAGAGCAGTATATAATAATCTTTAAATTTTTTGCCTTCTAAAATTTCCAGCTCCCACCCAACAGGACCACTTTTCTCAAAAAATCTTCGTATTTTACATGATTTCCCGGAAATGTCGTCACGATGTTTCACTGACTATCCATGTAATTCCTCCGATTGTCGCCAGCTGTAGAGGCCAAACGGTTAGAGATAGAGACTAGAGCTATCGGGGGATTTCCCCACCATTGAATTGACCCTGGAACCATTAACATCCTCCTTATTATGAACATTATTTCGTCCTTATACGAAAATACCATTGAATCATTCGCAATAACGATTCTTCAAGGTCAAATGTTGAAAAAGCTTTAAAGAGCCTATTTATCAACCGAACGGTAATCGTATTTGGGCTCATTGGAAAGGTCTTGGGAATTCTTGACAAGTCTGAACCGGTTTATAACCGATAACTAATTTTTATCCGAAATTCAATTATATTAGGGAAGACTGGGGCAAAATTAGTCAGGAAATGAAATTATAATTCACAAAAAATGTTAGTATGAGGTTTGTAAATATTTTAAGAAAAATAGAAAGGGAGGTGTGCAGTTCGATAAAATTATAGTTTCCTTAATATTCCTTGAAAGGCAAACTATAACATCACAATATCTAATACCATCCATGACTAATTTTGCCCCAGCCTTCCCTACTCCTAAGGCATTGTGGGCTATGTTTTGAGTGATTTATAAATCGGTTCAAATTGGTAGTTAATCGATAAGTAATTTTTGTCCGAAAATCAATTCTAACACGTCTAACAAGTTCAAAAAAACTAGTTATATATACTGCTTTCTCTGTGTTTAAGCGATTCAAGCAGTAAAATAGATCTACAGGACATTAAAAGGGATTAAGTTTACAAACAAAATAAGTAAAAAGGATATGACTTTCATTTACTAGAACATGTAGTAAAGCGAATCAAAATTCCACAAACTACGAACAAGTGGTAAGAAAGATTATGCAAAATTTAATAAAAATGATTATGTGAGTACTATTTTTTAATCGAAAATACGGTCTTGGGTTATTACTAATCAAAAGAGTAAGAAATTATTGTATAAAGATGTCCTTGTGTTAAAGTACCCCACCCCTATTCTTTCAGATAGAATGATAGCTCAATGTGCCTTTGAATAATAAAAACACGATAATAAAAATAGCACCATCGAATAAAATGTTATCACTTTATATTCGCGCAATTACAGTAAATAGGTGTAAACTCTAACGTCAAACATTGCAATGCCTAATTTAGATGGATCAAATATTTGCTCGAGTCGTGAAATTTTAATTAAAAAGTTCGCTCTCTCTCTTTTAGCGTTGATCCATCTAAAAAAAAGGCACGATTTGTGATTGAAATGAAGTATGTTTTTATATAAAAAGTATTTTGAAATAATGTACCATAATGTACTTACATAGCAATGCTGCTGCATTAGTCAAATGTCCAGTGGGATTATGCTGCGTTGGGGTGAGGGAAGGCTGCGAAATTGCGGCAAGTGCAGCCAAATTTTGCACGGTCATCGATGGTAGTAGTCCTGTTGTGACTGTAGTCTCAGGCTGAGTCGGTAGTCCCGCGAGATAGTTGAGTTTCTGCTGAACAAGATGAGCTTCACCGGCTGAATAAATGGGGGGCCAAAAAGACAATTTTTAAGCTCTTTTGAAGACTTTTATCCTTCATAACATAAAATTTATGAGCAAAAGTTTCAAACAATATTTTAATACGGAATGTACACAAATGGTTGTTAGGTGAGATTCCTTGTAAGCCCACCTACCATGCACTCCACCAAATTCATCTTCTCTGATTGGACTAAAACTTCGACAAAATGCCCCTTGTAACTCCCATGATTGATTTTTTAAATTAAATCTTTAATATTTGCAGATACTGTCCCGTCTTGGTCGATTTGTTTCCGATATTGCCACATGAAAATGTCACGGTTACAGAATCACTTTCGAATGCTTTCGAGAAAGCTGTCAGACTCTTTCAGATTTCGCCTACTGGTCGATTCTCCACATTCGGAAGCTCTATTTTTGTTTAACTAAAACAGATATCGACTAGCAGTTTTTCAAAAAGATTCAATATCGAGTAGAATTTGCTACTTGATAACCTTCATATCCCCTACCTCCTTAAGGACTTTTGAAAATCGACTTTTCTCTGTTTTTTTTCTGTCATATCTGATTTTATCGAGGAATAAATTGATTCAGAGTAATCTAAGTTTAACAGGGGTTTGTAGGAATGGTTCGCAAACAGTGTACCTTCAAACGATGCGAATTTTCTCTTTGTTTGCAAAGAGCTTACCATTTCTCATCTCGTATCTAGATCTTTGCAAGCAAAGAGATAATTCGTATCGTTTGAAGGCTCACTGTGTTCGAACCATTCCTACATTCCCCTAATCCTTAAAAGCCTTAAAAAAAACTTTTAGTTTTTGGAAAGGTTTGATTACAGTAATCATTTTGTGTTTGAATTAGTTCCAAGTTGCTTAATTTCCTGTGAAGTTTGCTGCTCAGCTAATTAGGGTAGTGTCGTTCCTAAATTAATAGGGCACAATGGGGTAATTTTAAACAGAATATAATTTTCAACTTTCAGATTTTCTTTCTGTTTCAGATTGGAGTTTTTTCCTTTTTTCTCCGCATTATCTTATAAGAAATCGTTTTGAAATGGTTTAGGTTTTATAAGGGATCAAGAAAATTGTTACTTGTGGCATAAAGATGGCGTAATAGTCATTTGTCAAAAATTTAGAATTGGAGTAAATATTTTTAATCAGTTAATTATTATATTTTTAAATAATTGGACAATATTACATTTCGATTAAATGGCTCCGGAGTAACTTTTAGATCCAGAAAATTCAAAAAGTCGAAATTGGAATCCCTGTTTTCTCACGCGTTTTGCATATACCAATCTCATTCTTTCGCACTCTTCTTCTCCTTTAAATTTCACAGTAATTTTCAATGAATCTTATTCGAATTTGGATGCAAAACGTGTGATTTAGACAGGTAAGTGAATTTTGATTTCATGAAGTTTTTCTGATATAAAATTTCTACCGTAGACATAAAAAACTCAAAAGCGTTCATAAATTCTTTTAAATAACCGTAAGAATGAGAATGTCATTATTCCTATTCATTAACAATTTTTATTTTATTTACGTGCTGACCAAATTTCATGTTTACCGATGTATTGCTGCCCAGTCAGCTGGAATCATTTTAAATTAACTTCTCAAAACCTTAAATGTTCTGATTTAAAATGTTTTAAATCTGACCACCCAAGAAGCAAAATAGCTGCCTTATAAAACCAAGTATTAAGACAAGCCTTTTAGTGCACTTTTAAAAGAATTAAAGTGGGAATTTTCTGTTGAAATTCCTATAGACGCTCTTAAGATTCTTAAGAGTGCGCCATTTTACTTAGAATAAATTTAGTGATGGAACCAAGAGCGCTATAAGCAAATAAAAAGATTTTTGATTCTGTAATGTCTTACCTAGGGGACTCTATAAGACTATATTAAGAAAAAATTGCTTCTTGGGCAACTATTTAAATTTGGTGAAATTAGATTTGCAACTAAATTTTGGTTGCTGACTAATCGATTGAGAGCGCAGTAATGTTTCAAAGGATAAAATGTTTTCGCTATAATCCTTCATTTGTCACGAAATCTATTAAAATTTTCCACTTTTTTCAGTCTGAGCTCCTCAATATTTTGTTTTATTCAATAGAAGTGATTGATTTAGAATTTATGAAATGCAGTTGCGTAATGAATGAAAGAGAAGAGCAATTTTGATCAAACCAAATTAAATCGATTGAAATAGATTATTTGATGTGAATAACTCAGGCACATCTTTTAGATCAGGAAAATTTCATAAAGTCCAAATTCATATCCCTGTCCTTCCTTTAAAGTTTACATAATGTCCCTCCTACTCTTTCGTACTCTTCTTCTTCTTTTGAATATCACACCAAATTAAATTTATTTCGGTTCAATTTTGAATCCGATTTTGAGAGGATAGAAAAGTAGAGTTAATTTTTTGCAAAATTACATTTTCGTAAATGCAATCAATAATTTGTGAATTCGGTTCCTTATCTTCAGGTCCGAATCGAATTTACAGGTGATTCCGAGTTCGCTTACATTAGGAATCTCAAGTGTAATAAGCTCACAAAGATTTACCGCAGGGGTTTTAATAAGGGATGTACAACAAATGGTTATTTTATCACCTTGTATAAGTTGCTGCTGAAGGCCAACCGTCTGCAATTGCTGCAGGAGTTGCAGGGATGCTGGTGAAATGGTATCAGGGGCCAGGGCACTCTGAGCCTGTGGTGGATTATGCAAAATTGGTGGAGTCACAGTTGTGGGTGCCTGCGTTAGTGGGATGTTGATATTTGCAGCAGCAATATTCCACAGATTAGCCTGCATCTGTTGAATCTTCTTCTGTTCCTTCTCCTTCTGCGTATCTGCAAATTTCACCACGAGAGGTGCTGAGCATCCGTCCATTGTTTGACTTTGGTGCAAAGCCTTTAAAAAGAAAAACATACTTTTCCTGATTACTTTTCCCTCAAAGAACAACACACTCATTACCACAATGTTATACCTTTATAGCGCAAATTGCGGATTGTTTTGTGGCAAATGTGACAAAGGCACAACCTTTACTTTGTTTATTCTGGTCCCGCAGCACAGTACACTCCTCAATTTTGCCATGTTGATCAAAGATTTGTCTCACATCGTCCTCATTCAGCTTCTTATTTAGCATTCCGACAAATAGTTTCCGCTCTACAGATTTTTTTTTTAAATAACTTTTTTTTAATATAGGTTCTAGGGCAAATTTTGTGATTAAAACATACCATTTCTATTTTCACTGTCAGCTGGCTTCATCTGAATAGGATGATGCATCTACAATCAAAAGAAATAAAAAATAAAATTGAAAAATTCACAATTAGTCGCGCGAATACATTGACTGCTAAATCTGTATTGAATTTGTCGAGATTTAAATGTAATTTCTGTTAAATTTAGAATGATTTATTTAAAATATCTTCTATTTGAATATAGGGAAGGATATAAACTCGAAAGAGAAATCCGAAGTTCGGAAGGGCGTATCTCTTACCGTTTGGCCTCCAGTTGGGTTCAGAAAAAAGAATATTAAAAAAAAGATAAATCATTTCATTAAGGATTCATTACGGATTATAACTGATGCAGCCGGATTGTCAATCTCAAGACCTTTCCAAATTGTTTGACTGTCTAATTTTCTGGAATTTCAGGATGGCAGAGCATTTGAATTGAAATTTAATTAAAATAAATGTTCTTTTCATGAACTTACTCACTTTTGTGAAACTCGTCGGTTTAAACATTCGAACTTCCAACAGGTTTTTTAGGTAAATTCTCTCTGATACATCTTCGAATCGGTACAGAAAAAACTCAACCGGAGAGAGCTCTTAAATCGGGAAGGTAGACAAAAGGAATGCTTTTCTATTGGAGGTCACCAAAGACCGGAAGCTGATATCTCTTCCCGTTTGAATTTCAATTCGGTGACAAATTGAAAAAAAAAAGGATTATGTAACTGCTGTCTCTTTGAGTTCGAGCAGTAAAAAGATTTAGAGATCTTACTGATGTGTCAATCTTTTACAAAAATCCTTAAGAAAAATGCGAAAATCATTACAAAACTTGCTTTTATAGATTATCTAAGCTAAATATTAGATAGACATAGCGCTTTTATGTCTTAAACCATAAGAACTAGCCAAAAACTAGCTAATGACTAAATTTATAACGAAATATGGCGTTAAGACAGCTCATTTAAAATATGCATCACTTTTCCAATTCCGTTTCTCTGTTACTTTTCACATCCAATTTATTATTTTCTGTTAATCTACATTGGTTTAAAAAGTTTAACCCTTGTAATATCAAATGAATGACATTACTTTTCCCATTTTAAGGTGATAAAAATAAGTTTTTGATTAAATTGAAATTGTAAATTCAAATTAAATTTATTATATCACGTTGTAAAAAAGTTTGGACAAACTGAGATAAGTTTAAATTTAATTGGAAAATCTTTGAACCCTGACATGTTGGATTTAGCTTCAACGGATACTAATAAACCATTGATGGGTATAAAATCCAATATTTAATTAAATTATTTTTGGCTTTTTCCGATTTAGCAGTCAATGTGTTCGAGCTTTAGCAACTAAATAAATTCATATTGTAAATTATCACGTAAAATAATTTAGTGTACTTTATAATATTAAAATTTTTAACTCAATTTCCGTGATATAAATTATAAAACTAACCAGCATATTCTCCGTTACAAAGTTAATAAAATTGTCATTAGTATTTTATAACCTAAAGTGGAAATAATTTATTTAAAGTTCATAAACTCTGTTCACGTTCACTCGTGCATCCTTATTTTCTGATACAGGATATCGCTAATTATAATGTGATATATTGTGTATGTATAAATAGATTTAATTGAATGGAAAATGAGTTAACTATAAATAAACATTTTTTATCGATTCGGCCGTTAAGTGTTATAAATAAATTGTTCCTTTATCATTTGACCTATAGATTTTTGCAGAAACAATATGCTTGAGTAATTTTGACATTACCCAACTTCAGCTGTATTCTCATTAGGATGCTATTGTGAAGTACCAATTAAATCTGATATAGAAGATAATTTAGAGAAAGAGAAAAAACTCTTGACATGCATCACATAGAATTCTGTTACATTACATATAAAATTACATAATGTACATAGAACAAAGCATTAAACAGTTCATTAGGATAACAGATTGAAATGTGTGTACTTTTTTTTTAAATTCTCTCAACATTGCTTGAAATATCTCTGTTCAATGAACATTTACTTACCCCAACAAGTGTTTTCACATTATGGAGTGCATCTTGTGCTTTGAGAGCAGCTTTTCGGGTGAAGAACGTCACAAAACAGCACCCTGAAATATACAGAAAAAGCACCGTAAAGCAACAAAACAAACAACAAACATTTACAAATATGTTGAGAAGAGAAAATATAGAAATGGAAGCTTTTTTTATTCTACAGAGTGTTGCAATTTCAATTTCACTAATTAATTATTTAATACACTTAACCAATGAAAAATGTAAAAAAGGAACACAAATTCTTTTTCATATTGAAGGACCAATTCTACAAGAGTTTCTTTTTATTTATCTTTATGAACAGGGACTGAAAATTAATTTACAACACTCTGTATTTCAGAAAGAACAAGGAACATTTCACATAGACAAAATTGATATTCTGTTTTCGATTTTGTTGAGTTTTTTTTTTGCTAAATATTCGGAATATGTTGAAAATATGTGCAATATTCTGAATATATGTGAAATATTTATAATATTCGCAACGTTCACGATATTCTAAATATTCTTAGTATCAGCTAAATATTCTCGATATTTTGTGTATTCTCAATATTTACTAAATATTAACGATATTCTGGACATTTTCAATATCAGCGAAATATTCACGAATTTCTGAACACTCTCAATGTGCGTGAAATATTCACGATAATCTTAATATTCTCAATATTTGCAAAATATTCGCTATTTTTATAATATTCTCAATATCAGCGAAATATTCACGATATTCTAGACATTCTCAATATTTACGGAATATTGACGACATTCTGGACATTATCAATGTTTGCAAAATATTTACGATAATCTGTACATTCTCAATATTTGCGAAATATTCACGATATTCTAGACGTTCTCAATATCAGCGAAATATTCACGATCTTCCGGACATTCTCAATATTTGCGAAATATTGACGATATTTTGGACATTCTGATTATTTTCGAATTATTCACGACATTCTGGATATTCTCAATATTTGCAAAATATTTACTATATTCTGCTCATTCTCAATATTTGCGAATTATTCACGATATTTTGGACATTCTCAATAATTTCAAAATATTCACAAGATTCTGGACATTCTCAATAATTTCGAAATATTCACGATATTCTGGACATTCTCAATATTTGCGAAATATTCACGATCTGCCGAACATTCTCAATATTTGCGAATTATTCACGACATTCTCAATATTCCGAATATTGAGGACATATTCATGATATTCAAAACATTCTGAATATCCTACTCATAAATATGTGCAATAATTGCAGAATTTGTGTTTTGCCTGTGAAATGCCTCTCAAGGAAAAATGTTTTAAATTTTTTTAACTAAAGATAAACATGAAAAATGAAAAATCAAAATCAAAAGCACGCAACACAGAGAAAATGATGTTGTTGTCCTGAAAATCTGTATTAAATGTGCAAAATGACAAGAAAAAAAACAATCAATTATTACAGATAAATCTTCTATGGTACAATCTTTCATGCACATGGATGTATTTACAGGAGTTTATTGATTGAGATTTTCCATGATTTTTCACCATGGAACATAAACTCTGTCACTATTATTGCTTGCGATGTAATTCTATTCTCAGATCTTCTATCTTGATATCAGTTTGCATTTTTCTGGAACAGAAAGATTTCCCAGAAATGCATCAATTCTTCCCACTTGGTAATCCCGTCCCTTCTTATGTTTCAATATCAAAGAAAAATCACTTAAATGATTTAGATAGAACTACCCCAGATACCACCCGTAGCTTCATCCCCTTAATTCTTGCTCACCAATTGCAAGATTATGTGGGTGAATCGTTGGTAAGATTGAAACGCAAAAGGTCTTACCTTTACTCACACCCGTAACTTTATCACGAAGAACATTAATTGAATGAACTCTTCCGAACTCCTCAAACATCTCTCTTAGTTGATTTTCATCCATAGTCTTGGGTACTTGTCCAACAAACATCTTAATGTAATCGGGATCTGGTTGCTCGCTCGGTTGACTCTCAGTTGAAAAGTCCTTGTCAGACAGTCCGTAGTTATTGTTGGCAATTGAGATGTTATTGTTGTTGGAATTGCCGCCATTGTTCATATTACCACTGAAAATAAATATATCAACTTTTTGAGAAAATTTTTGATGATGTTGGAAGAAACTGACTTTAGTAAAAGTGACTTTATCCCCATTTTTTATGACTTAAATAAGATGTTTAAATTTATCTTCATATGCTATCATTAAAATTAAATTATAAACTATTTAATTGATACGGAGAGTGAAAAGTGCGCTTATTAAATAAATGTCTAAAAGTTTCTCCTACTTGATTAAACTTTAGCCCTGTTTGTGGTATAAGTCAGTTCTAAATTTCATGAATTATATTAAAGAATTATATTTCAAAATTCCATTTTGTGAGAAAGAACAGTTTCCCTTTAAAAAAATCCTAAAATATTGTTTTTGATTTAAACGTTAAAGAATATTGCCTGTAAAATGTTAATGACACTTTAGGGAGGAGCATTAAAAAGTTACTTTTGGTCTGTAATAAAGTAATATAAAAAATAATGAAATATGTAACTATAAAAATTTTAACAAAGGACTGATAAAGAATTTTCCATATCTCCTGCAATTTTTTACTGCGCATTTTCTCCACTATTGACAAAAGGCCTCTGCACATTGGGAGCAATTTTCGTCAAAAATTTTGACGTTTCCACCTACAGCAGTTCGGACGATTTCTTGAGACGACGATTTTTTGAGGAAAACTGCTGCCAAATGTAGACGCCTTAACCAAGTCGTATAGACAAAAACGTTTTCTTTATACACAAATTCGTCAAATTAGAATTTACAGGGGCACAATTCTAGTCTCAATTGTAAATATCAGATTAATTGTTTTATTTTGTTAAATTTT
The DNA here is from genome assembly GCF_024763615.1 of Phlebotomus papatasi. Taxonomy (NCBI): domain Eukaryota; kingdom Metazoa; phylum Arthropoda; class Insecta; order Diptera; family Psychodidae; genus Phlebotomus; species Phlebotomus papatasi. Next base: position 89,384,569 of record NC_077224.1, on the reverse strand, counting down.
AATCTTCATTTTGTGTTTTTTTATTCAAAGAGATTGTTGAGAATGAACAACCGTAAGTTCATTTAAAGTGAACTTGCGGTTACAGTTGTGCCCTTATAATATCGAATAAAAATAATCATTAATTTGCTTAAAAGATTTTCTAAGATATTAGCAATGATTATTACGTTCAAATGAAACCTATTATTCTTACATTATTCATCTTGATAAATAATGAAATAATACAGAGTGACATGCTTTAAAATAATCAAAACAAATAATATTTAAAACAAATGAAAAAAGATATAGAGACATCTTAAGAATATTTTTAATTCTTTAAAACTCTGTATTTATTTTTATTATAATTCTAAAATAAATTTCCAATTAAACGTCTTACTTATTCCAGTTAATGAAATATTACTCTTAATTCTGAGATAAATTTCTCAGAAGACAAGGAACGGAGACACTGACTGAGACAAGAAATTGAGAGACTTTCTGAGGCAAGGAACCTCAGATGGAAATTTCACCCAATGTGTAGAAGATTTCATGGAAAAATGTTATAATTTTAATGATACCTGAAATAAAATGGAAATTTAACACTTTAACTCTTTAAGGACGATTGAATCACCGATGACCTAAAAATAAAATTTTTCCTACGGTCATCTGAAGTTAAGTCATCTAAAAGTAAAGTCATCTAAGAAGTCAGAACAACATGATTTTTTCTTACCCTCGATTTTTGACCTTCTTGTTCTTTAAGGGTTAAGGACGAGACCGTTTTCACTGACCGAAAATTAACAATAAAAATGAAAGTGATAAACAAAATTAATGAAGCATCTTACGTCTAAACTTACAAAATCCAACAAAATCGGTTTCTATTGCATGGATGATTAAAAGGGTTTTAATAAAACCTATTGAGTACATAACTTTTAATAAACTTTCCTGAAAATGTCTCTATGAATAATTTTCGTTTTTATGAAAAATATTTTGCATAACTGTTGTATTTTCTAGTACCAAGAGATTTTTGTTTTCGAAAAATAATTGAACATATAAAAAAAGTATCAAATTAATTCATGAATAGTTTAAAAATTTCTGTCTTTTGGTGTCGTTTGAACTTAAATATTTCCTAATGTTGAAAATAGTTGCACATTTTCCAAAAATATACTAGATTCCTGGTGAAAATATCGTATAACAATGTAGCCCACAACTCAAAGTAGCCCCCCTTCCCCTACTTAGATTTACTATAGAAATTACTATACTAACCGGAAGTTGACTAAACATTGAATATTGAAAAATTGTTTAAATAATTCCACCGGCCGACTTAAGCAGTCTTTACCTTACAAACTTTAGAAAAAAAGTAACTTTATATAGTGGGAAGTGGGGCAGCTTTGAAAGTAAGGCACATTTGAAATTTGGATTTTTCACCTATTTTTGAATAAAATTGAGCCTTATAGTGATATAATTTAGGTCCGCAGCCAGATTGAGAATCTAAATTACATTTTGATATGGTTCAGTTCCACTTGAGCTCAGGAGAAAAATCCCAATTTCAAAGGCGCCCCACTCCCCCTTATTTAGAAGAAAATCACTTTCTCTATGGGATACCGGTGTTCCAATCGCCCTTAAAGTTAAAGGCTTAAATTTTCTTTAGGTTGCATTTAATTTTGAACCTAGTTGCGAGGTCCTTTAAACGTTTAATTTGAAAAATTTTGCAGTAATAGTGCGAGGTGGGGCTATTTTGATATGTGAGACAACATTGATATATGTTTTTTTTTTCCATATATATCGAGAGGTAACTGAGCCTTACAATTATTTTCTTTTAGTTCCACAATTTTTTTTTGTAAAGCTAAATTGGCGCATGTTGTATTCCAATTTTCTTTAGAAATGTAGACCCACCTCCCCTAGTTCAGAATTAGAAATATTTCACAATACCTCATAAAATTGAGTCTTTAATTACACTAAAATAAAATTAAACTTAACGTAATGTGTTGCTTAACAAAACTACTATGGTTTTTAAGCGATAGTTTTTTTCAATATTTTCGGACAAATCACAATTTTTCTTTTCAATTGCAATAAATGTGGTTAAAATTTAGAAAAAGGGTGAGGAGTTTGATTTTTCCCTTAAACTAAGCTTTTTCACTTGGCTATTACATAGCCGACGGAATATGGATGCTTATGTCAACAACTGTACCAAGTATCACATTGTGTGATATCGCTTAAAATGTTCCTACTTTGATATAATAATTCTTTTCTCTAGCATATTCTTGCACTACCTATCAGATTTTAAGAGTTTCTTTAATAAATGCCATCAAAGTGATAAAATGGTCAGTTAGCACGGTGCTGATGCAAGCGGCGATACTTGGCTAATCGCTTTCTGGTTTCCTTAATAAATGCACTCAGAGCTTTACCCATTTGACCTCTAATTCGTTAAGGTGGAATGGAAGATCGTAAAAGTACTCATACGAAAATTAAAAATGTTTTTATAATTCGTCGCTCGAATCAGCAGTTGTCGTATTCTCCTCTTAACCTTTATCAGAAGTTCTTGTAACACTATGCAAATAAAGAGATTATACAAGAATTGCTGATATAGGTGAAGAGTAAATTACGACAATTTCTGATCCAATCAACAAAGTATCATTTGTAGTTTGTTTGCAGATACTTACTAGATTTTATCAATTTTATCGCAGTAGTCGAAGTACTTAAAAAAGTCAATGAGGGGGGTATGGTGAAACATTTCGGGAGATTATCTCCTTCACGAAACTCGGATTTCACGAACTCACGTAGAAATAAAATCTACCAATGGGGAAAATGCTTGGTAAAAATGTGGTTTAGGGAAAAACCAATTAACTTGTGAGAAAATTTAATTTAAATGAGTAAAATTCACTGGGATCAATCTTTTTTCAGACAAACCACGCGCACAGGAAAGAACCCTTTTGAACTTCACAGTGGACAAAATTCAACTGAAAGAGTGAAAAAATTTTATTTGATGTAAAAGTTTGTCCAGAAATTAATTTACAGTTAGAGTAATTAGTGGTAGGAGACGAGATTTAAGCAAATTGTAAAGGATTTAGAAAGAGAAAGAGAGAAAGTTGGAGCAAGATGGCCGGTGAAATGTTGAATTTCTTGCTGCAAGTTTTTTTTCTGGAGGGGCTGCAAAAAATGCTCAAGCTTAATCGCACAGTTGCAATGGAAAGGGCATAAGACAATTATAGCATTATTAGAATTTTTAACGATTTAAATAGAAAATTCGCCAAATTCTTCTATATACCAATCAATAGAATGTGTTCCCAAGATTTTAAAATAATTTAATTTAATAGTATGTACATTGTACAATCTATCTAAATTTACTTAATAGCAAGATCGTCACAAAATAAAATTGGTGCCACTATTCTTTGAATAGGGAGTCAATACAAACAATTTTTACACCTGCTATAATTTTTAAAGATATTTCCTCTCAGTGTTGCACAAACAAAACATTACTGAAATCTTAGATATGATATTTCTGATCTAAAATAGATAGATAGATAGATAATTTATTCATCACAATGCCTGAGAAGCACAAATTTATAAAGTTGCAAGAGTGTGTAGTGTTTTTTGCGGCCACCGCCGTCAGGAATCCAGGAGATGTATCAATCTTTTAGTCTATAGGCTAATTATACCAAAATTCGGCCAAATTGCACTTTCGATCATTTCTTTGTTCCTCAAATTTACATGAATTTTTAGCTTAGGTGCTTCCGCTGAAATTAAGGTGCATATACACAGCTTTCTCCGTTATCCGGCTGACGGGGGGACAAAATGACATTTCGATTTTTTGAATCTGGTCAACGGTTTTTCTATTTGGCGCTGTGTGAATATATTTTCTGTCGAGAAACAACAGAATATTCTTTGTAGTGCGCTTCTGTTTCATTTTGTACCACAATTAAGTATCAAAGGCTTTAATAAATTGAAATAACATTTTAATTCGTACTGGACAAGCTGCATGTTTCGTGAAAATCGTTTTGAATTCATCAACCGTCAGTGTTTGGCAGCTGTCAGCCGGATATCGAAGTGCCGGATATCGGAGAGAGCTGTGTACTCAGTTTTCGAGCGACTAATTTTGAGGTCAACACCGTCTAATGCTTCTTTCCACAGATCTACTCTGCATTGCAGAAGATCCCTGGTTTTGTTCACCAGCACCACATCGTCTGCATATAGCAGAGTCCATGGCGCATAAGTCTGGATCGAGGAGGTTAGATAATCCATGACTACATTCAAGAGTAGTGGTCTTAGCACTGATTCCTGATGCACCCCAACTCACACACCAAACCAAAGTATCTCCAAAGTATAAATAGAAGAAGAATTCCCAATCGCAAAGGTATCTTAATTCAAAGGTGTCCCACCTCCTCCTAGAACGTTGATTGAATATGTCTTAATAATAATATGTTCGAAAATCCATCATTGTATCACCCAAAAAAAAAAGATGAAATGAACTGTGCCTCTTCAATTGCAACAGCGCGATGTACAACAGTGAAACTTGGAATTTCTCACAAAAGATAAATGTCCAAGGACTCTTATTACAAGAAACTTTATCACATTTTTGCTAAATAACTCGTTGTATCATCTAATGACTTCCATTTCATGTAGATTTTTCTTTTGAATCTCCGGAAAGCAGAAAATTATCCCTCTTTTTATCGCCGAGTTTAAATGCAAGGTGGCCAAAATATCGGCCACAATATCGGCCTTATCGGTGGTTTTCTCTTTCATCTGTTGATGGCAATAGAGAACAATGGTCCCTGGTGCCCAGAGAATTTTGGGATGGGACATAACAAAGAAATTGGTCAAACGTTTTTATCTCATTCTGTTGTGGAGAATAAAAAAAAACCACAAAAATTGTTTAGCAAATTAATCCAATTTGCAGATGGGAGATCCGATAGTACGACCAATTTTAATTTGATATCTTTCAAAGTTTTGATGACAATTCAGTGAACTTTGAGAGTTATTATTTCTCAGTGTAAAAAAGAATGTGATGTAAATCCATTTGGTCAGTAAATAATTGAGAATTAATCAAAAATATTTTAGATTAGACCATACTTGAATTGACATAACTTCTTGAGATATTTCTTTTTTTAATTATTAAAATTTTAAAATATCATCAAACTTACTAATGCTTCTAAAATATATATAATTAGTCAACTTCTTACATTGCAAAACAAACTGCAGTATACACATATAGAGCAGCGTACCTTGTAGGTAATCTACAAAGTTTCAATATCTCCAAAATCCAATAAAAAATGTTAATGATAAATTTTGTCTATAAAAAATGAATCTAAATAAAAATCTCCCTATTTTCTACAGGTAAATTAAGTTGATAAAATATTCTAGAATTTCTTTTAAATTCCAAGCTCAAGTTCATTAAAAATGCAAAATAAACTAATTGAAAAAGCAAATTCGAATACAATTTTAACAATATTAGAAAGAATATTTGAAAAACAAACAAATAAAACTTTAAATTGTGAAAAATACATGAAGTCAGCTTATAAATTCAATTTAGAAGCAAGAAAAATGCATCTAAGAACGACTATAAACAGCACAAAATGTGCAAAATAGAAAACATAGAATATTAAGAAAAAAAAGGATAATTTATAGTAATAGCTTCAGCATATTTAATGTTTTTGCAAATTATAATTTGAATTAGACAGGCAAAAGAGCCGTTGAAAGCTAATAATGAACTAATTATAATGTAAATAATATTAAATATAGTTCGTTAGTATTATCACTTAAAAAACATTTAATAATTTATACGATAGAACCAGAAGAAAGTAATTTTAGAAATATTGAATTTATTTATTAGAAAAAAACAAAAAAATTATGTGTTTAAAAAATTCAGTTCCAAATTAATTCATGCATCTTAGTTTTTCCTTTTCCATAACTTGCATAATAATTCCACTGCTTTTATTTTATTCATTGTTGACCTCATTTAACTTTTCACATCTCATTATTGTACAGCGTTTTTTTTTAAGAGCAAAATTTCTTCGTACCAGTCCATTAATATGACAATTTTATTCATTTTTTTTTAGTACAAAAACTCAAGTATAGAATTTTTACTTTTTTTTTCAAAAGTTTTACTTACAAACGATTGAATATTACCCATTTATTAATTATTTAAATAACGTTTTCTAAAATAGTTTAGTAGGTAAAAAAGCGCTTTAGAAAAAACTTTAAATAAGACTATAATAAGTATAATACTTGCATATTATACTTATTACTAGAAATTGAACATTATTTAACACCTTTTTTTTCAAGATAATAAAAAATATTTATGATCTTAAGGTGTCTACCCATTATGAAAAAAATCTCTAAAAAATGAGCTTCAAGAAGTGTGCTTTAAAAAATTTTCCTCCACATAAGTATGAATTTTTGACAAAAAGATGGATTTTTGAAAGAAAATTTGTCTAATTTGTAGAGAATTTCTATCAAAAATCATATACAATTCAAGGTAATTTCAATAAAAAAAAATTTGAAAGAAATTACGCGCTACACATTGGAATAAAATTCATCAGTTATTTTTGACAGAATTTTTGAAGGAAAACATTACGATCTGAGATTATTTTCATGAAAATTTGTTGTTTTCTAAAAAAGCACGGAAAGCGTTTGTGGAAGTTTCTTGGGATAGTATTTAGTGATTTTTTGTGGAAAATTTTCTTGCTTTTTTCAGCGGGTAACAACAAATTAAAATTCCCGGAAAATTGTATTTTTTAATATAAAATTCTGCCAAAAATCCAAATTTCATTAAGAAATAAAAAAAGTCTTGTCCACCGAATAATATGTTCTTTTTTTCAAAATAGGTTTCTATAAAAAAGATCCCAACAGATGAATTTTTAAGATTTTTAAATAAAAATTTCAGAATATATACTTTAAATGTTGTACAATTATATGCTGAAGAACCTAAAATAAAATAAAATTTATTTTGTTGAAAAAAAAAATGGAGAAAATACGTTTTTTCTATCCTTTTCGACTCACGTAAACCCTTAAGACTGAAAGCTTAACTTCGTGTTCAATTATCTTTAATTTTTCTTATTATCCAGGTAACACAGTAACTTTAGGGAACATAATGTTTTGCGTTTATGTTCGCAAGTATAATTTTATTATTATAATTCGGGATTTATAATTATCTCTAGGTATATGTACCCGATCATGAAATGAAGAATTAGAGCTTTGAATTTCTTGTAAACTTTTAATTTTTAGCCATGAAAAACGGGTGATAGAAACAAATTCAATTACACTTACTTACTTTACTTTATTGCATTAAAGCATTATCCACGTGTAATTGAATATTTAATTAGTGTACGATATTTTAGTCCCATCACGATCAATGCATTGGCTAAACTTTGAATGCATTTACTGCTCTAGTCAATCACCTTATGGGATGTTACTATAATTACAGGTATGTCAAAGGCTCATGAACACTGGTAAAAATAAAAGGGTCAAATTGACCCTTTTCCAAAGGATGGATCATATTTGACTCTTTGAAAGGGTCACCAGGAACCTTTCGAAAGGGTCACGGTTTTGACATCTATTTAATTCCGGAATAAACGAATAAAAAAACAATGAAAAAGTGATCTTTTGTGTTCGCTCAGATGAGAGAAATATGATATCAGTAATAAGTTTACAATAAAACATGATTATTCGTGATAAATGTGCATACTAAATTTCAAGAGATACAAAAGTGAACCTTTCAAAGGGTCAAATACGATCCATCCTTTTGAAAAGGGTCAATTTGACCCTTTTATTTTTACCAGTGAAGTAGTAAAAGTATTAGAAATTTAAAATTAGTCTTTTAAGCATCAAGAGTAAAAAACAGTCTGTGGCTAAGTAATAGTTATTTAAAATATATATCCATTTAAACGAAAAATTCAATTTTTCAAAAGGTAAGATCGAAAAAACAGAGATATGACAAATGTAGATAGAATTCTTCGGCCTAGAATTAGATTTAATTTTAGTTCAGCCTACCCCCCAATTCAAAAGTTTGAAGAAAATTAAACGCGGAAAAATAAATTTACCCTTCACGGGATTGCCCCATCCTCCCATTAAATTAGAAAAGAAGTGAATGTCATATCAAAGTTTCCTCAACTGTTTCTCGTATAGTGTTTCATTTCTGTTATCTCGAGGAAGCAGTGCATAAATATCCAGAGGATTAAGTCATTTAATGCGATACTGTTTGGATGACACAATTACACCCGAAGACAATGCCACAAAATTGTCTTTCTTACAAACAATAGTTCAATTACTTAAAGAACTGTCTTAAGATAAATTGCTTTTCTCCAGCATCTGCAGAGTGTCCACTTGTTTTCTGCACAATTAATAAAAATTCCACGTCAAATGACAAATCCATATGCTCTCGTCTGCAAATGGTATTTAAATTATACCATATCCCTGGATATTCCCCGCCAACAGCATAATTGCAACATAATTCATGGAGGATAATGGGAATCGATGGGCTAGCCATGTAGTCCTGAGGGAAAATGTGGTCCTCTATGGTGTCTCCGGCTGTTATTGGCACTTGAGAAAAATGATGCTTTCTCGCTTTTTAGAGAGACCCAAACGATTAGGGATATCGTTGGCATAGGGTACCCCAGCCATTTTCGAATAACTTGACTTTGGCCGTCGAAACGTGACCTTATTTCGTCCACCTTAAGCTATATTTACTCAAGAATCATGTCTTGAGGGTATTTTCATAGAAATAAATCCCATAAGCTTGTTGCACCCCAAAGAATCCTTTTGAGGGTGATTCTGAGCGAATTAGAGGGAGATATAGTTTGACCTCACAGGAGGAGGCATTTATTGTCCAATTTGGATTATATCATACAATCAGTCAGTTCATCTTAGGCAGCTCCATGGGGTTCATTTGTGTTGGTTGCTGTGTAAATGATTATTTTCCGTTTAGCTAAATATTGTACCACAGTCTAGGGAGTAATCAAATTATCTTGCTCGAACTCAAAGAGAGAACAATGTATGTAATCTATCGGTTTTAGAAAACCCTTTATTCCACATAAAGTTCATAATCTAACCATTGATTGGTATTTTATTTTAACGCGGAAAAAATGTATTTCATCGCATAATTATGTTATTATATAATATTATTTAGACGTAAAAAACCAAAAAGCCGAACGGTAAAAGATATCGGCTTAGGGTTTTTGGATCTATATATGGGGCTATTGAATTGTCCGACGAATTCCGGTAGTTCCGTCAACGTTTTCATCTTTACGTCATTTTTTCTTCAATTTTTTTAAGTCGACGAATTCAAATTTGTAATGCAACTGTGACTAAATTTTAAATTAAGCGGTAGGTCCTTTCCACCCGACTCCCAAGTATCATTTTATGAATTAGTCCGAAAAATATTCTAAACCAAACAGTGTTATCGGGGAGGAGTACTTTTTCACTTCCCCTCGAATAATAGGTTTGATTAGAAGGAATCACACATAAAAAAATCAAGTAAAGCTAAGAATTTTATTAAAGAAGCCTCTCGAGACACATAAAAAAAGAAACACCTAAAAATTCAGTTTAAATGCTTTACATTTTGCTATTTCGACCCAGAGAACCAAAAGACCAAAAACAATTGATGGCGTCGATCTGGAAGCTATTGATAAAGATGATGAGATTAGTTTGCCGGAGCGTTAAACATGATTCGCCAATGTGTTTCCTAGCGTGATCTAAACTTCTGAAGTTTTACTTTTGCGGTATGAAAGAAAAAGTTTCCTGTATCGAATTGGTATAAGCAATGAAAAAAGGGGATGGATCTCCAAACGTAAAATATTGCAGGCTTTCCTTATCAAAGTATCAAAATCGAAAGTATGATCAATTTCCTTTGGAAGAAGACAATGCTGAGCGTTTAGTGGGATTGATGGGGAATCATGCAATATGAGTTGCTCAAACCAAGAGACATTATCAACAGATATTGCTCGGATATCGGTCAAAAAACGCGAGCCAGTGACGTTACAACAGGACAAGACTATGTGTCATGACATTTCTCTGGGTCAGGGCAATATCAAAAACCAAAATGAGATACGCTACTACTACCCCCGCTGAATTTTTCAGACCTATATATTTGTGATCAATAATTGTTATGGTTGATTTCTTATGAAGTGCTTGAGCTTCACTTTACCATTTTGAAGAAGTGGAAAATTAGGTGTATTATGCATGGTTTGGGTCCAGCCATTGGTAAAATACATTAAGAATGTGGAAAAAAATTGACTGTGTGAAGCTTGAGTCGTCCGAAGGTAGACCGCTTTCCCCTATATTTCTAAAGCAAGTTTCTTTGGGAAATTTTACGTATTTATGACATAAAAATGACTCCAATTTTAAACAGGTTACGATGATAGTACCAATAAGTTAGTACAAGCAAAAGTATCGTAAAAATTAGTGAGCTTGTGGTGTTACTATCGTACGACGAAAAAGTAATACAATCAAAATGTAATTAATCAATGCTACTTGGGTTGAAAATAGTGGACTGTAACAATTCATTCAGTTTGACAAGAAAAAGATTTATTCATCCAACCAAAGAAAGCATTTCGCGAAGTCTTTTCCACTAAACCACCCCGTTTTTGTGCTCAACTATTCTTCGTGTTCCAATATACCACCATAAATATTATTATTTCATGAAAATATTGTTCATATAGACACAAACATCAGCTGTTGGTTGATTCCACGATGTGGTGCTTCAATATGTTATCCCCCCATATATCTACATATGCAATAATAATTCATGGGGTTAGAGTAAGAAATAGACATGGTGATGGTGCAGCAACAGAAATTAATTGGATTGGCTAAGTTATAGTGATTAAGTGATATGATCTTAATGTAGAATTTACTTGAAAATATTCATCGGACAAAAAGGAATTGTATTGAACGGAAAAATGCAGCAATAGAAAATTTCACAACAATGTTTTCAACATTACTTTTCACTCAAGTTCGTAAAGATTTTCTAGATGAATAATATTCTGATTGCACTTTATGTGGAAATCTGGTCAATAGAAAATTTTCTATTGGGAAAAAGATAAATTTCCATATTTTTCCTCACATCGATTTTTCCGATATAAGGGGAAGTGTCTCTTGTGTAAATGACTGCTTCTGCTGCACATAATCTTCAATTCTTATTCATGGGACAAATTTCCCTGTTTTCCTCAATTTCCTTGTTTACATAACTTCTAGATCTATTGCATTTATTTAAGTGTGTGTATGAATTTGAATAATTTTGCCTTAAATATTTTATTCACATTAAACTTGATGTTATATTGAAGAAGTATTCATATGAATGCTTGCAGAAATTAATTAAATAAATTTACGGTTAAACTGATTTGATAAAAGAAGAGATTTAATCTAAATTGTAAGAGATTTGAAACAAGAGATGGCTAACAAAGTGTGAATTTATTTCTCCAATTTTTTGAGGGCTACAAAATGTATTTAATTTATATCGCATTGTTACAATGGAAGAACCATATCTCAGTTTTAACTATTTTCCGCTCTTAGTTCTCATTATCCCCATTTGCGCTACGAAATTGCTTTTTTAATAAATATTTTTTTTCTTTAAAGCTGGACTTTTAACTCTGAAAGTTTAAAAGGAAATTCTAATATCATATGATCACTCGTTTTATCTTTTATGCTTTTGCTTGATGTCATGTGCTACAAAAGGCACACTTTAAAAGTACGTTATTTTAAAAGCTTGAGAATTTATTATTGAGAACAGTTACCAGCGCCACTTGCGGTAGAAAACAATGCCCTCATCTGGAAGAAAATGCTTCACTATTGTAAATATTTTCTCAGCAAAGAGTTCAATTTCTCTTTTCCCCGTGAAAAATTGTTATGAAAATATTAAGAGTAATGCATTAAGGTACTATTCGTGTTTTGCTAATATTAGTGAAGATTTTACTAAGAGGGGTTGCAAGCTTTCAAGAAAGGCAGTTCCATAATCGACTTTTATTCCAACTTGTCTCCATCTTAGAGCTTAAACGGTAAAAGATATCAACTTCCGGTCTTCGGTGACCTCCAATAAAAAAATGACATCTTTAGCCGTTGCTCTCTTTCCTTCGTACCCTCCTCCATCCCGTCCAAAACCACGTTTTAGTGGTTTTTCTCGAAAATAGCTCCTACGATTTCTTTTATTTTTTGATATGTTATAGATTTGGTCCAGGCGAACACAGGGCCCCATCAAGCCTGATAAAATATGAAGATTCTTCACTTTTTCTTGCAAAAATTTTGCAGATATCACACAGCGACTTAAACGAATTTGCTGTATTATACCGTAGATTCGGGTGATTTTGTTCTCCGTGAGTGACTTTGGCCCCCTCCTGTTCGTAAGCTTTTCTTTAATTCTAACACTTAAGGTCAAAATCTCGAACGCCAAAATCCCGAATTCTTAAAAGTGTCACAGCTAATCCCACGATTATACCAGCGCTTGCTGGAGGCAAAGGGAAATCTTCTGTCCCTTAGGAAATTATTCTAAACATTTTCCTCCATATAATTTCATTCCTTTCAGGAATTTCGAAATTCGGGTTTTGGCTTTCGGGATTTTGGTTGCCACCGGCCGATGCAATCTACCATGTCTGATCGGTGATCACCATTCGTAAACATTAGAATTAAAGATAAGCTTGCGAACATGAGGGAGTCAAAGACGCTTACGGAGAACAAAATCATCCGCATCTACGGTATTTAGAATTTAGAACAATTTTTCTGATGGACTTTGAAGTGCCAAAGTTGAACGAAAAACTTCAAACTAGGTTTGTGTCTCGACTAAACTGTACGACTTTAATGCGTACGGTTTTTTCATCTAATGTTTTTCTTTAATTTCGGACTTTCTCTATTTTCTTGTTAAATTTTCACCTCCTATCCCAGAATAAATGATTGGACAGATTTATAATGTCTAATTTGTTTAATAAGTGTGATAAAATATGCCAATTGTAATGAGAAAGATTTAACGATGACGATAAAGACTTGGCTAACAATGTGGATCTTCCCTAATGCCAGTTTTCCTCTTACAAGTCAGGGAGGAAAACCTAGAGTTCAAAGTGAAATATTTGGAGAAATGTCAAGTGTCAGCCTAAGTCTCTTTGGGTCCTTAGACTAGACCCGAGGAGTTCAGCGCCATAGGGATCTAATGCTCTAACATAAAAGTATCAGATATGTAGAAGATATTGGAGTACTCATCCTCTAACTTCTTGTATATTTAGCGAATTATAAACGTTATTTTGCACTTACAACACAGAACTGCAAAAATCGCACAGTGAATACTTTACTAAATTCCCTAAACGAATGAAAATGACCCTTTTATCCGCAGCTCAAGTACATTAAATGCAATGTAGTGCTTTGCATAAATTTTCCTACCCCAATTGCTCATCTTTTGTACAAAATTTTGGCCAAAATTCTGCACACTTTAGTCTATTTCCGGTTTCATGAAAAAGTTAATCTCTCAGAATGTCATTCAATAGTACCAGTATAGCAATGAGAAACATTATATCTCGCAGTCAATGTGCTTTATATGCAGCTGCACCACTTTGTAAATCTTACACAATGCTGTGAGTCATAGTGAAAATTGGGGTTAGTATTTCCTCTTCTGTATGCTCCAAAATTAAATGAAATTCGATGATCAAATATATCGCAGAAATTGGACTGAAAATGTAAATTGAATAGAAGTGATTTTTTTTTTGACTAGTATTCAATGAAAAGCCAATCAATTGATAATTATCAATTAGTTAAAATTAAAATTATAATTATTTCAATAATTATATTCATATCTACTCATCGTAGTTATTAATTTGAATTATACGACTGCAAAGATAAAATGGGAAATTTTAGTATGATGGTTGAAATTCCGAATGTGATATGTTTTTTTTATATATATGACATGTACTATCTCCCACCGTGTGTGATAATAAAAGTGGGTTAGTACGTAATGTATATTGTGTAGTACATAAAAGAGAGGGATATGCTAAAAAGTATCAACGAGTCACAGGTTAATTTCACCCATTTAAAATATTTCATTTCAAACGAAGCACTAATCGATCTTTGATTAGGCTCTCGATGCTCTCGATGCACTCAATGTGATGCGAGCGGAAACTCCGCACTGATTAAGGTGATTATCTAAAGATAAAGGAGACAAATGGGCGAATTGGTGTTTGACACAGTGCCAAAAATTGAAATAATGACGATGGTTGAAAATATTTTTCATGGTTTCCATCGTTAGAAATCGGCGCCAAGTGAAATTCTTCAATAGACATTTTATCCTGACATTCAAACCAAGACATTTTCTCTATGACCTTTTCAGCGCAATCATTGAGAAAAGCACCTTCTTACTCCAAATAACACAGAAACTCCTGCAGAGCCACAAACAATGATGCGGAAATATTCCTCGCGCGCCAGAACAATCTAACTTCGGGAAAATTGAGGCTATTAGGCACCAAACATTATTAACAGGAACTTCAATTCAGTGATTAGCCTAGAACAGCTTACACCACGTAAGATTCTACAAATTGATTTTATGCTAAAGTAGCTGATGCAAACTTTTGTAATGGAATTTAGGAATTAGGTCGGAATCACATTGACAGAAAATTATCATAAACAGTGAGAAAAGTTTACGTCTTGAATAAACTGAACGAAAATTTCCTTTGGGAAAATTTCTCCAAAGATTTCACTTTGAACTCTAGGTTTCCCTCTCTGACTTGTAAGAGGAAAATTGGCATTAGGGAAGATTCACATTGTCAGCCAAGTCTTTATCGTCATCGTTAAATCTTTCCCATTACAATTGGCATATTTTATCACACTTATTAAACAAATTCGACATTATAAATCTGTCCAATCATTTATTCTGGGATAGGAGGTGAAAATTTAATAAGAAAATAGAAAAAGTCCGAAATTAAAGAAAAACATTAGATGAAAAAACCGTACGCATTAAAGTCGTACAGTTTAGTCGAGACACAAACCTAGCTTGAAGTTTTTCGTGCAACTTTTGACACTTCAAAGTCGGTGGTGCAATCGCTAAGAGTGGTCGGCTCTTGGGCGGTGTTACACCCTATTTAATTGTCATAGTTGTGAGTTAGAATACCGCCCGGTGCAAATGATTAAATCGCGTAATTAGACATTTTTCACGAAACATTGTAAACTGAACAATGTAAAAAATGGCAAAAATAATCCAGTACTTCAAAATACATATTAAAAATCCTTATTGTACTTTTATTAAGAAAAAATAAAGGACAGTAAATAATTTTCACACAAAATCGAATTTGTTATATACTCACAGGAATTCTCGCTATTGTGAAGTATTTTAAGTGTTAATATTTTTTTTTGGAATATGTGAAGTATAAGTTCAATAATCGAAAAGTATTATAAAACAAATTACGTAATATAATTAAATAAGGAACGATGAATGTTGTCGGTTTAGTCCAGTTTTCGAAGGTCTCATAATCGTAAATGGCAATCAATTTTATTGCTTTTGCAGAATTTAATATATCATTTGTTCTTAGTAATCCAATTGTAAGTTGATTTTTTACAAAAAATACTGATTGTTGAAAAATTAGAGCAGTTAAGCCATGTGGCTAAGTCTCAGGTCTGAAGCTCGCATAATCATACTAAATCTGAATTAATCTGAAGATTATCGGACAAAAGTTTTAACAGAATTGTAAATAGAATTATGATTAAATTAAATTTCCATGAATTTTCAATTAGCTTCTTAGTTAATCTACAGGTCTTAACGCATATGGCTTAGGATTAGATATTAAAAGATTATTATCCATTAGATACATTAGATATAGGGGCATTTAAGGAGTCAAATGGTACAACACTTGGTCTATGAAACAAGTGTTCCGGGCTCGAATTTCCTCTAGATAACCAGGACTTCCCTCAATACAAGGATTCGAATTGGATCTAGGTTCAGGCTTCACTTAACTTGATTCCATAGGGCATGGAACTGAATGACAACCCAATTTTTGTGTAAGAAAATAATAAAAGATATGCCATTGTTCTTGCGAGAATGCCTTATCCCTTTATGGAACGTTGTGCTACCATTAATATTATGTATTTGATCTTGAAAAGCCAGTAAAACTGTTTATGATTTAGAATTTCAAAACCAGTATTATAAAGGCTCCAATCCTAATGCTGGCTTCAGACCTAAGGTTTAGCCCAGTTCCCGAGGGTTGAAATGGCAACCAATTTTATTGATTTTTCAGAACTTAATCGATTACTTGATCATAATATCCAATCTTAAGTGATTATTTTCCATAAAATCTTGATTGATAAGAAATTAGAGAAGTTAAGCCATATGGCTAAGCCTTAGGTCTGAAGCCCGTATAAGGCTTTGCCATACATCTTAGCTTGTATAATTCAATCAGTTGTTACAATTTCATCATTTCATGATTTCATAGGAAAGTAGGCAGACCAGACTGAATTTGAGAGAGGGAAGAACCACTTCCGAGCCTAAGGCTGTTTGGAATGTGTGTAATTGTGGATATGATAAAATTAAAATATTAAAAAATAAAATGAAATTCAACGACTAGGAACTATTCACTAAACACCATGAAGTCGGGTCGACACATTGAGAGTGAAGCAACACAAAAACCGTAATGACCGTAATTTCTTATAAGTCAAGGTTTTGTCGATCACTTTGACTTAGAATTTGATTAATATGGGCAAATGATCTATTGGATTCAGAAGAACCACATTAATTGGTTGCTGTTTGAGATTTTGAGATATTTGACAACTAGGCTTAATCGCTAAAGATCGCTTTATGCACTAGATAGACTTACGATTTAATTCAAGACACGGTTTAGCGGGAAACTCATGGAAAAGTAGTGTAATCATTATTTTGATAACAATTATGTTAAGCCGTCTCTCGGCTTAAGCCGTAGGTGTGTTCTGCACATTACAGTTCGACGAAGTTAAGTTTTTTTTTATAGATAAATTAATACATTTTATTATTCTGGGAACCAATCGAAATACTTTAGCCAGAGTTTGAGCTCGTTCTGAGATCCTGAATGTTCATTATAATCACATTAGGTGAGCTCTGTATTGAATGTCTCCCCTAATATCAGATATGATGATTAATGGAAAGTGTACTTACTGGTCTCTCGCATGGGCTTGCTCCTGCTTTGAATATGGATGAATATTGGGGATTATCTTGTTGGCATTGTTGTCCACCTGCTGCTGATTTGGACTGTTTTTTCCTGATCCAGGAGAGATCTTTCCCGCCAGAGCATCCAATGAACTCAACATTTCCATTTAACTAATTGCTGAGGTAGATTTCAATGGGTTCTCTTATACGGCGTTGCCTATTGTTACAAGAAGAAATATTTTTTTGATGTCACACTGTCACTTTATTGTAAGATTTTTGCTTGTTTTCGCGGTTCTTAAGTAATTGCCAGAAGCACAAGAGATAGGTTTCCGAATAATTAAATGCATGAAATTTCATCAAAAGCTTTAAGAGATTTCTTGTATCTTAAGTATATTTTCTTTTGCTTTTTTTTTGTTCTTTTTCTGTCTTTTGAAAAGCACAAAATATTGCAGAGAAGTTAACGAGTGAATTACTTTGATACAACTGAATTGAACCTAAAAATATGAGTATCTTACGACAAAAGTAACATATTACCCATATTGCGTTATCGCATTTTATATCATACTGCTCCGTGGGTGATAACATTTCCTAGCAACGGCCAAAAATTAGATAAGATATGAGCCTCTACCTGTTGTACAGTTTGGAAATTGTCGTTTTGCAAACACAAACACTTGTATGAAATACACGTAACATTTTATTTTTCTCTATTTGAACTCTTTATCAAAAAGCGGCATACCTGATAGGGCCAAGAGAGGTGTACCATCAATCCCAGAATGCAGAATTTACTTGGGGAAAATTTATTCATATTGAAGCCATTTAGAGAAAATTCTAGTGTCACCTCGGTCTATTACCCTCTGAGAATTTTTCCTCCTGAATTTACATACAGCATTAATATCAATGGTTTTCATCCCCCTTTGCGCTCTGCAATGCTTAAAATTCCAAAAGAGTCACCTGCCAATTCAGGGCAGAAACATGTTGTGTGCAGAAAACATTCTCATTTTCTTTATCCTAATAATTCCCTTGACACCTTGTTGATATTCTCCAGTGAAATTTCATCAATAGGTAAAATGTCTTATTTTATTCATTTCATTGGCATAAAGACAGAACACAAAATGAGAAAACGCCTGAAATTGCTTTTGTAGCAGTGATTTCAATTAACTTTCCTCCAGATTGATTTTCCTGATTGATGTGCGTGTTTTCCCCTTAAATTCAATTACGATTTTCTGATTTTATAGGGGGCGATTTTCAATCTGTAGTAATATTAATTTTATAATACAACACGATAACGGATATAATCAAATACAAAAATAAACAATAAACATCTCCAGCTTTCAATCTACAATCAATACGGGAAAATAGGGTAGTTTCACACAGATCAATTTAATTTTAAAATTATTTTGCGAAATTGAATTGAAAATTATCCTAATTTGCTAAAGTTATTTTTATTTCTCTATATTATTTATATTTTTCATTAAAGTATTTCCTGACAGACAGCCTTAAATGTGTGTGAGTCCATTTTATAAGGAGACAAATCGTAATTTATTTGTGTTGTTTGTTATTTGTCATTTATTTATTTAGCATTTTAGCTTTTTAGAAATGGTTCTTGGTCATAATAAGCCGAATGGCTTTAGACTTACAAAGTCAAAAAAAAAGTATATTCTTATACTTTGCGTATGTGAAACTGCTCCGTTATCTCCTACCTTCATATTGATTAACTTCAATCTTAGAATGTGAAAAAATCTCATAAGCCTGATGTTAAGTTATATAGCTTCTGCTTCGAAACTTTGAGAGTAATAGTCTTAGTATTAATTTAGATATTATAGAACCGTTACAGCTTCATATCTACAGAACAAATTTTTACTATTTGTGTGACAGATGTAAAAGATCTTTTTATTGCACATAAGTCTCTAGAACACATTAAATTTGAAAGTTCACTATTAAAAGTACGGTAGATACAGATAAGTTTGTACGCCTTTCATCGTAAGCTTTTCTTTAATTATAGCACTCAAGGATAGCCTTTACTGATCGGACATAATAGATTACATAGAACAAGGGCGTCCTAAAGTCCTAGAATTAAATAAAGCTTATGAAAAGCAGATGTGCAAAGTCATTCGCATCTACATTATGTAGTTACTTATGTTTGCGTAGACGAGTATATGAAAATTCAAAATGAAATATTTACTAAAATAATATTAATATTTTTGTTTGCTCTCTTTTGGAAATGCAGGATAATTAATTTTGCTATCTTTTGACTATATTGAATATTTTGCTCAGATTTATCAATCATTTCGTAATATGGGTGCAAATCAAACATACGCCTAATTTTAATTATACTGATTCAAAGGAAGACTGATATTGATTTACTGCAACAAGGGAAAGTTTTGAAGTTTCGGATAATGAAAGTTTTGCTTGACTTTGTATTTTCGTATTTTTTTCTATATTGGTCCCATATGTAAGTGAAGCGTGGACCGACCGTAAATGTTGGATCATCACTCTGTACCCCTTACCTTATTTTATCATTTTATATTTATATTTTTTTCAAATTTATATAGAAAATACTGAATAAATATTTTTAAGGATTTTACATAATTTATTTTACTAGCTATCATAATTACTAAATAATTTGTTTTTGTTAACATTATGAGATACTATACAGATATAGATATTTGATAAAGAAATAATCGAAAGATTTTAAAGAAACAAATGAAGACAAGGACTGCTTTTAACTGATTGAACTCCAGATGAATATGTTTTGTTCAAAATTTTTCTTTTTCAGCAGGAATAAATTGAAATTTGCGAAGAAAATATATCATTTACCAAAGACATCATTAAGCATTTAATGCTTTCTAGGATCTTGAGATATATTACTAGTTTTACTATGTTTATCTTGTTTAGCGCCATTTAAATTGAAAGTTGGCCTTAAGTGTGTCCAAATGGCCAAAAGAGGTACCTCTACGCTTTAACCATCGTATTGTACGATAGAAATATTAGTAGTACAGAAATTTATCAAATGAAATCGCATAACAAATCATTCGATTTAAATCATAGAATAGCTTGCAGTATTTCATTTAAATTGACAATATTTTTTGCCCTGTATATGGAAATTGCTTTGAAATTTGCAATAGCAGTGGTTACAGGCCTTGTCACAATTTTAATAAAGGATTTCGGGCAATATATCAGATGAACAGATACAAAGGGTGTTAAAAAGCTTTAGTTCATTATCAAAATTTTCTAACCCAGTCCACAGGGCCAAACGGACGCAGTTATCGATCGAAATATTAGTGAGCTGTCGGAAAAGTGAAATATTTCTCCCCCTCTGGCTGAAAAGTTTAATGAAGTACTTTGAAACGTCTCGACAGCAATTCCAAATTTATGGTGACATTTGCAAAATTTTGTTAAATGCTTTTTTCCTCTCAATTTCTGCAATATTGTCTTGCAGGGAATTATCGCGAGTTGTCACGTAGGTATCGTAAATCAAGCCCTAATTAAAATTCCGTAGGTGGAAAATCGTTGTCGCGGAAGATTTGCTTCATTGAATTCGACCCTTTTGTGATTTACAGCATACTTTCCTGTTTGAAAATGTCTTATATGACCCTTCTATTATAAGCAAAATTCAAGATAGAGCCATTATTTTTGGGCCAAATGGATTACATTGAGAAGTTCTTGGGATTCTGAAATTGGACCCTTAATTCACAAATTACAGATATCCGTATCAAGGAAAATTCAATTTAAGGTGGAATTTGGCGGAAGAAATTTTTTGCCATTTATCAAGATTTTATACTATATTTATTGATATTGATATTGGTGTCGGCGGGATTTATCCTGTAATTCCTTTTTATAAATTGCAATTCATTTTATCAAAGTTTTGCTATATATTTCTCACGAAAATCGCTTTGGGAGAAGCACAAAAGGACAAAGGAGAAAATTTTCAAGGGGGATACAGTGCGGTTAAAAATTTGTACACCACTCCGAAAATGTTTTGGAGAGTAACGATACATTTTCGAATGTTCTTGTCTTTTCAGCATTGTTTTGAACATAAATCGTTTGACTTTTTTCAAAAATATTGAAAAGAAACTGTAAATAGAGACCGATAGCAGCCAACATAACATATTCTACCTAAGGTAATTATTTATACGGGTTTTATATAAAATATTTTTCAACAAATTCGCAAAAATTGCAAAATGTTAAGAAAATAAGCGTTTAATAATGTCTAAAAATGCAATTTTGATGTTTCCTGGCATTCATGATACTGCAGCAAGCGTCTCGCGTGTTAGTTTTACAAACTTCTCTGCTTCTAGAGAGCTGTCGATCATTTAAAGACTATCAATTTTCTCTTGTGCCCACTTAAATCGGTTTAGAAGAATTAGACCTAAGGCTAAATTGGCTATAAAAAAAAACAGGAAAATAACTTTTCCTGGATCACGAGCATCAAAGCAAAATGGAGTTTAACTGATAACAATTTTTGAAATTATCGGACTCAATCAATAAAAAATCTATCAAATATCTGATTCAAAAAAATTCTCTAAACCTTGTGCATGAAGTTTTTGTTCAGGATTTTTTCTGCATTTAAAAAATAATTGTAAAATATTTGGAAAATGTTTGTGGTTTCGCAATTGGGGCTTATAGACCATTTAAGGACTAGTGGAAGATCAGTGTCCCAAATACAGAAACAAATTTTTTGACAATTGCATGTTATTTTCCACTCTAATAGTCGCAAAAATTAGTTTTTATTTTTTAGGACATTTTTATCCCATTTGTCCTTAAAGGGTTAACGAATTTTTTTTATATATCCTTTTTCAAATTATCGTAATATTTTGTTATTTGTTTGTAAAGTTTTTGAAGACAAATTAAAGACACACGAACAAGTGGTAAAATTTTGTGAAAAATGTACCTTTTTGTTTGCGAATTTCTACAATATTCGTGTAAGAAGTACAAACTTTTGCGAACAGTGCAGCTGGAGTTAAAGAACATTTACACAAAGGAACCACTGAGGAACAACGGAGGAAAACTTCGAGTTGGAACCGAATGCTTTGGGGAAAATCCGACCTTCACCGGTTCCCATTATTATTGTTTGTAAATATTTTTAGACAAACATAAAAATGTTCGTGTAAATTTGTCATTTGTTCGTAAAGATTTGCCGGACAAACAAAAATGTCTGTAAAAGAACGTAAATACTCATCAATTGATCATTTTACGAACGATGTTTGTGAAAAACTACAAACGTTTACGAACTTGTTTGTTGATTTACACAATTCTCAAGAATCTAGTTATTGCCCAACGGAAATTCACAAACTCTTTCTAAATATTTTAATAAATATTTCTTTTCTGTGTAGAGGGAGTTGTTAAGGATATGTTATGTTGACCACTTCTTTGTGATACTTTTTCCATAAATTTACAAATCAAATGAAAAGACTTCACTATCTCTATACCATTTCCGACATAATAACTTTCTCTTCGATTTTTCTTTCACAGAATGCAAGAAAAGCGGATTTTTATGCTAAGATATTGCCATTTTCCTCTAGGAGTTGAAATTGGTGATAGGGTCGAAGTAACACCTATTGGCACACTGTTTTGTACTGTTTGTCATAAGAAATTTGAACACTTATCTTTATAGAAAAAGGTAGATTAATAAAAAAAAAACTTCTACTTGCATTTTATGAGATACATTATAAAAATTTCAATAGGGGAGATCGGGGTACTTTTAGATGAAGTTTTTTTTGCGCATTGTTTGTTGAAAAATGAAAAGGTTTGTCTATTGTTTTTATGTTTAATAAGTAGCATTAGGATATTGGCTGTATAAAACCGTGTAGTTCAAAGCTCTAAAATCCTTAACTATTTCTAGAGAAGATAATGAAGAAGTATGTCACATTGACTAAACAGCCCCGAGGACCGTTTCTGTATCTATCATCTTATATAAAAAAGAAGATAATTATTATCCAATTGAAAAATATCTCTTAATTAACTTTATTAAACCAGAAACAAGGTAAAACTATGATATTTTGACTAGCAACTCAGAAAACCATATACTGAGCCAAGAATTGTAGGAACAAATTTACAATTTTAGAACCATTTAATAATAAAAATGTTTTTAAATCGTAGGATAACAAGATCAGACTTATAAATATTTCAGGGAATATAGGGATGTGTTTCCACTTTCATTAAAAATTAATTTGCTCAATGCACATTTTAAAGGAAAAGAGAAAAATTCACTGACTAATTCTACCCCTGACTAAATGTACTCCGGTCTTCCCTATTTTGTAAAAATTGCCAATAAGAGTTTCCTACCGAACAGGTGTTTCTTCGACCCTACAATGAACGAAATATTAAATTATAGTATCATAATCTAATTTATGGTTAGTTATGTCAAACTAATATTCTCTCAAGTACTTTTTTATTCAAAGTACACGCAATGAGTTCAAATTGTAAAGCACTTACTTTTATATTTAAGTCGAAAGTGGGAAAACAAGGAATTAGAGTGAAATTGTATTGTAGAATTTACGAAGGAGTAATAAAAAAAGGGACGAAATTACCAACTGAGCAGTTAAAGAATATTTTTACTTCATTTCCGATAAAATAGATAATTGATAGGCAGATACACATAGGGGAAAGCACACTACCTTCGGACGAATCAAGCCTATAACAATTCATCTTTCATAGCCAGTTCAACGCCTCAAATTTCCAGGAATGAACTATGAGTCAAATCCATTAGGAATATAGAAAAAATTGAGTTGTTCGAAGCTTGAGTCGTCCGAAGGTAGCACGCTTTGCCCTAATTTATTTGTCAGTAATGCAAAAATTTCCGATTTAACTTAACGTTGGCAGTAATAACCAAATCTTGAGTAAAACGGTCTAAAATGGACAAATATAATATCTCTAACATTGACACAAATAGATCACCCATGGAAAATCCAAAAATTTAATGATTTCATAATTTTTAAATAAATAAATATTATTTATTTATTTTACTTAAAAATTATTGACTTAAAATTCAACTAGTTATAATTTTTATTAGCAACAAAACTCATAGTTCCTCTTCCTAACGTTTTCATTTACTTCCCATTTACTGTACATCACTTCCGGCTGTAATATCTTCCCCTTGAATTTTTCTACATATTTTTTTTTGATCCAAAAATTCTCTCTTTAGAACTTATTGAATTTCCGCGTTGGAAATTGAGTAAATCCCGGTAATTCAATTGGAAATTGAATATTTCTTGTGCTCCCCCAATATTGCACCGATAAATCAGACAGTTTACTTTTAACGAATTGAGTTTGTAAAATTTTTCTTTTTACATACTTTTCCATTGAACTTGTGAACTTGAATGATTATGTGTGACACGAAAGTTATTTTCTCCTTGTGTTTTTTTTTTCGTTACAGCACGAAAAGTTACAATATTCACATATTTTTCTTTATGTCTTAGTTCCAAAGTGGTGGACTACAAATATGATTAATAACACTATCCACAGGTTTTCATTGCAATGTGAAAAGTTGCATTTGTATCACGGGTATTATCACGAGAAAAAAAAACGTAGAAATTGTGACGACGATAATTCACTTAACAATGTGTAACATGATTATTTCAGAAACACGGAATTGTTCACCTCTTTTTATTGAATTCAGGGGACACATTTGTTTTACACTCAATTGAACTCATTTTCAATCAATAAATCTGGACAATTTAATTGAGCCAGATGTACAAATTGCTAGGTTTAGCAATATCCAATCATTTTGCACTTTCACTCGAAATAGTTTATGCCGTCGAGTCTGTGTTTTTTTATTCGTTTATCCTAAAACTCCTGCCTCCGTACAAAAAAAAACAGTCTCGATAATTTGATTGAGGTGTCCTATTTCTCCTCATTTCGCGAATATTCTAACACAGTCACAGGCAGAAGATTTTTCCCTCTGAAATTACTGCAATAGTTCTCAATAGAATTTTTTCTTGTTGTCCGACAGAGTCCATTACGAGTGATGCCTCACGATACACTGTCTGATAAATTTGCAGGTTCTTGAAAAAAGATTACAAGCGGTGAAAGTGTTCTGTAGTCGCTGCGAGGTTGAACGACAGCGTCCTGGCAAGGAAACTGAACACTCCAGGCTTTACTAAGAGTGTGACACTTACACGGTAGTAAATGCATCACATCGTCGAATTCCGAATATTGCGCGAAATCCCAATGTTGCGACTGCGCCCTAATCAAAATCTCACCAACCATTAATAAACTTATATTACACAATCACATTGTAGGTGTTACACTGTAAATTTGCAACGGTAGCCCACCGAATATTAATTCATACAACATCACAATGGATACCGCCGAATCATTCAGCTATATATAGTTCATATATAGCAAAATCACAACTATCTTCCCCCATCCTCGGGCACTTCCTATTCGCAAAACCCCGAAATCCACTACAATAAGTCTGTAACTTTACATTTATTTACTCAGAAATTAAAATCATCACCAAAATATTGATGGATGGTGTTGAAATTTAGACTGTTCAAACACTAAATGCTAATTTTGTGGTATCAAGCCGAATTGTTTCGCCAAAGTCAAACATATTTCGTATATATACATAGACAGGAAAAGTTGCACAGGATGTAATAGTTTGACTTACATAAATATAAATAAGTAAACAAATAAACAAACATGTTAATATACAGGGTGCCTGTATTAAAATATCTAGCGGCAGTTTAGAAGAATTTTCGAGACTTGAAATGCCATAAGAGATTAATTGAAATGATCATTTAGACTGCTCATTCTCATCTAAATATACCGACGCATTATTCAGAGAGTATCGTAATTGGTAATTTTATGAACTAAATATTAAAAAAAAACTTTGAAAACCAATTTCCAAGCCAATTTCCTATTCCTCGATAACGATCTTCAATTTTAACTCTAAATATTTTATATAAATCCTTCAGCTTTCTTTATAGCGAAATTAAAAGGACTGTCTCTACTTTTAAAGGCTATCATTAAATGGTTATCATATCATCACAAAAGCCTTTGGATAGGACTGCTTAAATATTTATCACTGTCTTTGTATACTGTAAAGAATAGAGCGCAAATTTAAAATGTTTTTTCATTCACGAAAAAAATACAATTATACTTCACCCTAAATACAATTGTGGCTAAATTAAGTCCAAATAAATAAGCGATTTAATAAGCGATCTAGGGCTTACAATTATTTCAATTTCAATTCCAATGTATTGATACATAACCGTTATTGAGCTAGTCCTCTTGAAAGCATGTTTCAGGGATGCAGAACACAAATATTTTATGTTTGAGTAATAGTGGCCACCGCCGTCTTAGCGTTGGTGACCAACCTCCATGTGAAAACGATGGAAAACTTTTTCTAAATTTATATGAGCCATCCTGCATCATACAAAAGGTGTTTAAAAAATAATCTATAAGTTGTGAAGAAGACACCTTCAGAAATTCTTTTTAAATTGCATTGTTTTAGTACTATTGTCAAATTTGTGAATAAAGAAGTTATATTATGCAAAATAATAATTTTTTGACTGATGAAGTTAATCCTTAGTCTTTGTATTCAGATAAATGGATTATTCACTATTTGGATTTATCACAGGAAATTTGGCATATCACAGATTAATTCAAATTAAGTAATTCATAAACAATAATATTTAAAAATAAGTAAACATATAAAATATTTCGTAAAATTGTTTGTAAATTTTGTGGATTTTTACTGGGAACTTACAAATGCTCGTAAATCGTTTAACATATTAAAAAGTTTGCAGAAGTATGCACCTTTCCAATAACATTGCTCGTAACATGATCATTTGACGAGCATTCCTTCTACTTTTACAAATATTTGTTCGTAAAATTTGGACATTTGTACGTATAGTTTTGCTAGACGAACAAAAAATTATACAGAATCTCTACTAAAATTTACGAAAAAATTGTTGTGAAAGCACAAAATTTGCTCGTTGTGATAATATCACGAACAATGTTTGTCAAAAATTGCAAACTTTTACGAACTTTTTAATGGGTTTAAGGACTTCAGAGCACTTTGTAAAGTTCTCAGAGGAATTCATAAAAATTTACGAACAATTTTACGAATTTTATTCTGTGTTTGAAGATAAATAAGAATTACCTTAAAACAAAAATTATAGTATATTATTAAAAAATTTATATTATATTAATAAGAAAAAACACTTGGAATGAAGTTGCAAAGTCAAGTGGATCGTAGGGGAGACCGGGGTAGAATTACCCACGTACAGTCTTAGATAATGGTACCATATAGTTTGCCATCGAAGGAATATTGAAGAAACCACTCGTTATCCTAAATATATACTTCCCTTACTACTCACTGAAATATTTATCAGCCTCATACAAACATTTTTTGTGCAAATTATACGCAATCAAAAATTTCATTTCGTAGCTAATCTACCCCGATCTCCCCTAAAGAAATCTTACTCAGATAAATATTACATTACATTGGATAATCAATGTGACTCAATTTCAATGTGACCAGAAATAATAAAATTAAACGGAATTTAGAAATTAAAAATTAAATAGACATTATTGATCTACAATTTTGAAATTTGGTCAGTAAATAGTGAAAAGTGATCAGAAATTTCTTTAAGTCAAACTAAAAATTCCAAGATGATTCGTAACTCTTTAATTTTACCTTTACCAAAAATATTTCCCTACTTATAATGAATTTACGATTGTTTTCCAAGATTCTAAATCGATCAGATAAGTAAAAAAAAAATAAATGAGCTGTTGAAATTAAAAAATTTTAGTTTGTAAGTCACCCGAATTTTAGCATTAATAGCTATGTTCACTAAACTCAATTGAAAACTGTTTATTTTCCTTCTGCCAAAATCTAAATGATATTGTTACTGCTTTGATTTTTTTGTTACTGAGCAAATTTGACTATTTTCTGCTCATTTGTAGAGTGCCTTTGAAAAAGTTCATTTGAGTCAGAAAATATTTCAGAATTAATCAAGAAATCCCTTTAAATTATCACATGGATCACGAAGTTTTAAAAGCTACATTTTTTCTGTCAAGTTTTATTCCAACATAATTAAAATAATTTTAATGTTGGCTCTTATGCATATAAATGTATAACAATTAAACTATATATTCTAAAAATTTCATTGCAATTATGAGCACCGATGGGTCCTTGCAAGAAGCTTTATGAAGCTCTCAGTAAGTAATATCAATCTGATTTTCAATGAATTTATTCGGATAAATTAAATAAATATTAAATAATAATAAATAAAAAATTTACCAGATTAAAATTTTGAAATTTCTTACATGACATTGTCATACTGTTATAGAATTCCCCTACTGGAAAATTTTAATTTTTTTTCACCCAGATAATATAATAATTATTCAGCTCTAGCAGAATTTAGTTTTCTGTGAAACTTTCGGCTTTGTTTAGAATTATTACTCTATTTTCTACGAAATCTTATAAGTAATAATTATGTTGGTGCATTAATTGATGCCACTCCTAGGCGCACAGCGCCTTGTGTAATAAATTTGTCAAAGACTTCTCATAAAAATGAGTGTTGGAAAAACTATTTATATCGCATCCGAACAGTCTGAGAGAAATCAATAAAGAAAATTCCATATCATCTAAATTTCAATTGAAAGTTTCTTGAAAATTGGAATTGACCAGATAATACCCAGATATTATTTAAGTGGTAAATGATAAAAACGGATCCGGCTATCCTTTCCCACCTTCAGTTCAATGAAATGGTAGAAAGACGACAAGTAAAGTAACTTTATGTGTTGCATGTATCATGCAACCTCTCTGGCTAGTAAATTATTAAATACTCTGAAATGTGAGCCTCTTATTTTGTTCAGGGATACAACAAATATACAAGTATCCCCAATAATAGAAATCAATAGCCAAAGCTAATTAATAATTGAGGCAAGACTGAAAAATGAAACGATGGTTATTAGGTGGAACAAAGCTAATACGGTACAATTCTGTAGAAAAGAATTTTATCGTACTTGGAATTTGCATAAGGCATGAGGAATAGAACACCCTGTATGATACATATTTGCCAAGTGTGACAACTTTTGGAAATCCAGAGCGTCTTCTATTTTTACATTCATCGAGATCATTTTATATGAAATAGTGCTATCGTATTTTCATTAGAAATGATGAGATTTCTTTCACTCCCACTGACAAAAAAAAATTGAAAGATTTATTTTAATCACAAAAAAATCTGAAATCATACACATCATATCTACAGATACGCGTACAACATAGCATATATAATTCTTTAGATTATATACATATATATAAATATTTGGGTTATTTTTATCTTGTATCAAAACTAATTATAACATCATCGTCGTATCATTTTATACAACGCTAAAAATTTATACCGAATTATGACAGTTGGACCAGAAAAAATAGAACATATGACTTCATTGAGTCACCCGAAATTTATGTTTATTGTTTCTTTTATGAGTCTTCCTAGGAATTATTTCAAATTTTCTGCTCAAATACTTATACAGATCCATTTCCTCAGACTTAAGCAAGACTATGTAATCTTTCTTTGGATTTTTCTTTTTAAGAAAAAAAATATTGAGAAAAATTTGTTTCTCTTTTTTGTGAAACATAAAGTTTCACTATCATGAAACACCTGTGTCGCTTCCACATGTCGTTGAATTTATTCAAGTGACTCTCAATGTACACACAATTTCAGCATCGCTCTCTGATAACATATTTTCACCTCACTCAGTATATCAGATTGTAAATCCCATTTTTGGCACTTCTTTTCTGTCCTACATTACAGGGTGTTAACTGAAAATGAATGCAATACATCCCAAAGAGAAATAGGACACTGGAAAAATTAGTACTTCCAGCCACTTTCCAATAAACCACTCTAATATTTTCAGTCTATTTACAGTTTGTACTAAAATACTTTTACGACCTTGACAGAAGAGTTATAAGTTTCTTTTAGAACAAGTAGGGGGCTGGGGATAAGCTACGTGAAGTACTAAAATTAGAGTTCCGGAATTTTCAATGCATGTCTTTCTGAAAAGTATTTGATTAAAAAAATAATCAAACTTATGGAAATGGAAAAATTAAAGCTTTCATATATTTTTTATTGCAAAATAAATGGTGCTATTCCAATGATCATGTAAGGATAAGTCTTTTTCTTGAACATTTTTTTAGTACATGACTTCTTTCATATGCTTCTGAAAAATCGAATTTTCTTTTCGTTTTGTTACACGACAAGGACTGGGGAAAATAGTCCTAACAAGAACTATTATGCAGAAGCATATAAGACAATGTACTAAAAATGTGTAAAAAGAAATCTTTCTCCTGAACATTTATTTTAGTACATGATTGTTCTCAAGTGCTTCTGAATTATTGCCTTTTTTGTTATGTTGGTTCGTATTTCGATTCACGCTTGCTTTCCCCAGTCCTTTTCGTGTGCCAAAAACACCAGTCGCGACAGAAACTGAAGTCAATTATGCACAGAAGCATGTAAGAACAAGCATGTACTAAAAAAATGTTTAGGATAAAGAGTTTTAGGATAAAGAGTTCGTTCTCCATTATAAAAAATTTCCAAGCTACGAAAAAAAATTATGGAATTTTTAAAATAAGGAGAGGAAATAAACTAACTGAAGTACTAAAAATTTTCTAGTTTTGTTTAATTTTCATTATTTGATTTTACAATTTTAGAAAAAAAGGAATTGTGGGAATTGTGGAATTTTCAGATCAAGAAGAAATAATAAATTCCGTGAAGTACTGAAAATCGCTCGGTGTTTTCCACGAAGCAGACAAACGATACTCACTTTAAAGTAGGAAAAAATACCGGTTATTCAATTGATTTGATTGGATCTACAATCTGATTTTATGTTTTGAAATTTTCCAATCTTAAATAAAATTTAGTACAAGATTTTACTCTGATTTTAAACACGAACAAAAAGAAAAATTTCTTTGAGGTAAAAATTAAGCTTTTTAATTTTTGTGCAAGTAAAAGACTTTAATTCTCCTACAAACTGAGGAATTTAATTATAAAAAATGATAATCCATTCTCAGAATATACAGAAAGTTTTCCAACCTCAGTCCAAGTTTTCAGAGTTGTTTAGTACAAGAGGAAAAAAATACGCTTGAGATGTACTAATTAAAGTTACACACAAGGTTACAGAATATTTTGTGGATATTTGAGAGAAAAATAAATAGCGTTTACCGTTTTTTTGTTCCACAAAATTCAAAGATTAAACTTTAAGTACTAAAGTAAGTATGATGTACTAAAAACTTAGAAGAAAAACTTAGAACTTTTAAAATATAATAAATTAGGTGTGATTCCTTCTAATCATTTACTTTGTAATCTTCATTGGGTACTAAAATTGATTTTATACTTTAATTTTGCAAAAATAATTTATTAACAACTGTGAAGATAGTTTTGAAAAAAATTAACTTTATTAAAAAAATTAACTTTTTCAAAGCTTTTAAAAAAGAAAGTATTGTGAATTTTGACTTTGTGAAATTCACCTTATCTAAAATGTGTGCCGGAGCCATTGAAATCCGAGAAATATAGTTTAAAATTCCAAAATCGAAAAGTATAATACCTAAATTCCGTGGAATTAGTAAATTGTTTGCAACTATAGTAATGACATTGTACAGCATTTGTGAAAATTGAAAAAAAGAAACAATTTCGTCTTAAAAATTGTCTTAAGTAAACATTTCTTGCTCTCAATATTTCCTATAATATCTCAATGAACGTCAGAATGGCTTAATTTATTTGTATGACTTGTGAAATTGCCAATAAATTTTTCCTATTAAAACTGAATTTAAATGTGAGGAAATTAATTCAGATATTAATGTTGTAAAATTATATCATTCTTATTGAATCATATATCTGCAATAGAGTACACAGACACCAAAATTACTTGCATCTTCGTGTGAATTATTCAATTTTGTGGAGTTAATTTTGGTGACAACAAAATATATGACGTTATACTATTATTTTTTTTTGGACTTAAAGTAAACACATATTTTTCAAACTAATTTATGCAACATGTTCTGGCATTAAAATACAAAAATTTTTTATGTTAATGTTTACAGTACGAGAATAAAAGGGGGTAGGAAACAGAACGCATACTTGCAAATGTTCACACTTTTTGGTACATAAAAAAGAAGTAACGACACAAGACAAATATATATAGAAAAAAAGCATATAACACAACAGAAATCAAACAATTTTGAAAAATTATACTAGAACAGTGTCACAAAAGCAATAAACAAAATTGATCATTTACAACAGAAATGCAAACATTTTCGCGTTTGGGAAAATTTTGAAAGAGAGAAACGTCTTCCGTTCGTTTCACTGCAGATGATCATGCGCGACTAACTTAAAAGTAATTTCTGGTGAAGTGACTCGAATGTGTCTTATACCATTCCTATTAAACAACCCAATATGATTGGTGATAAAAAAAAGCCAAACACACTGCGAAGATCCACAGAATTGAGTGAAAAATAAGCCGAATGTATTGGAGTCTCTCGGGAGGGAGTATTATTTCTTATCAGCACGATAAGCCGCTTGAGAGTTGAATACTTGATCGAAGTATTTAATCTAACAGACGTTCTCTGGCTACATTTTCTTTTTTTTCAGTAGTTATTCAAGGCAAAAATTGAAGCTTTTACGTGCTGGCACTTGCAATTGATTTTATTGCACTACTCTATACCGGCTGACAAATATGCTCAATACACATGCATCATTTTCTGATAACCCGCTGACTTTTCCTAATCTCTTTCTGATTTTTTTTTCGTTTTAGTCTCATTCGTTGAATAATCGCAGCACAACTAAACGTCCCAATTTTTCTCCATATGAAATTTAATACTTTAACCAAAAAGTATCCAAATTTTCTAATTAATCTGGCTTATAATTTTATGTTGTTCAAATTGGTTGAAAACGAATTGAATTTTACCAAAATACGGAAAATAAGAAAATTATTATGCATCATTTTTTTGCAAATACGCTGTTTGATTTCTTGAATAGAAATTATTCAAAAACTGATATAGGCTGATAAATGTGATATGAACGCATAAAACTAATCTGCGCAAAACTGATATGAACGTATTAGTCCTTAAATGTTACATTTATTTTACGTACCGTAAGTATGAAGTATTTTATTGTAAGGTTGAAGTATTTTATGTAAGGTGACTTTGTTCTTTGAGGGTGACTGTGAACTTTTCTTTAGTTCTAGCACCTTAGTAATGATCTTTACCGATTTAATATACCATGTCTGATCGATAAAGAACATTCTTAAGTTCTAGAAATAAAGAAAGGCTTACGAACAAGGAGTATCAAAGTCACTCGCACTTACGGTAATATGCGATGGGAAGGTACATCAGCTTTGCAGAAGGCTCGAA
The DNA here is from genome assembly GCF_024763615.1 of Phlebotomus papatasi. NCBI lineage: Eukaryota > Metazoa > Arthropoda > Insecta > Diptera > Psychodidae > Phlebotomus > Phlebotomus papatasi. Next base: position 89,351,159 of record NC_077224.1, on the reverse strand, counting down.
CTAGCGATATCGTTTTGAACGCATACCGGTTAACTACCAATGAAATTAATTAATAAATCATAAAACCATTACTGAATTTTGTTTCGATAATAGTTAGTAGCAAGTTTACGAACAAATAAAAAATATATTATTCGACAAATATAAATCATTTACGGGAACCTTACCGTTTAATTAACCGATGCAGCTGGATTGAAAATTTCAAGACCTTTCCAAAAAATTCAAATTACACTAAATCAGTTGAACAATGAACCCTCTAGAGTGGCTAAACTTTGAATTTAAAAATTTAAGAATTGAAATTTTTTACGTCTTAGATTTGTAGAGACAAAATACTAACTTGGCCTGTTCCTAAAAGGTATCTAAAAATGAATTAAACCGCATGAGTTGCTTTCGGAATTAACCAAAAGTATAAAGGTTCTTTTAAACAATGTTTTTTTTTGTTTTTAAATGAAAGTCACTGAAGACTAAGTGAGACAGAGTTGAAGTACCCTAAAAATCCCCACTCTCCCCTACTAATCAACTTTGACTTTTTTTGTTTGTATACTTAGGGAAAATTACGGCAGTAGTAAATACGGTGTAGTATAAGTATGAAAATTAGTGTTCACAAATGCTACAGTTTCCCTTGAATTAAATAATAAATACGACTTCATAGGTATTTAGAGATTTACATCACTAAGTATATTGTTATTGCTATATTACAATTGCTATTATTATTATTATAAAAGTAAATTTTACAATAATCGTTTATTTTCATATATTTTTTTCAGATAATGCAATAAACATAAATTCATAAAATATTTTTCTTTATTTACTTTTTTATTTCTAGGCAGTTAAAGTTAAGTAAATACTTAATAAAGTCATAATTGTTGACCAACGATGGATCATTATTGAAAATTTGGTTAAAAAAAACAATACAAGCTTTAAATATTATTTATATTAGCAACTACATATAATTCTTTTAATATTAAGCTTTATTAGTAGTTATAAATTTATATAATTGGTTAATAATAATGAAAAGATTTAAAACTTGATAATTTTAATGATTTTTGCCTAGTTTTTTACTTTAAATTATTAATAAATTACAAATAAGTAAAAGGTTAGAAAAATTAGAGCTTCAAATTGCTCTCTGACATAGGAGTATAACGTGCCGTATGCTAACTTGTCCTTCCAAATTAATGTTTTAAAGTTAATCAATAATTATAAAACAATTCTTAACACTTTACTAATAAAACTTTGACATTTTTATGTCTAATTAAGACATAAAATTATTATTTAATTAATTTTTTGTTTATTCTCATTTACCATCAAAATATATTTTATTCGATATTAAAAAAAAAAAACAAAATATATTTTTATTGAAGAATAGACCTATTTAGTAAAACAAATTTCTTAAAATATAATATAAAATCTTAACTGATAAATAAAAAAAAATCCGAAATAGGGGGAAGTGGGGAACTTTTGAAAGTGAGGTACCTTTGAAATTGGAATTTTTCTGCTATGCTTAAGTGAAACTGAGCCATATCAAAATGTAATTTAGCTTCTCAATCTGTTTGTGCAGCTAAATTACATCATGATAAAGACCAATTTTATTTAAAGACATGGTGAAAAATCCCAATTTCAAATGTGCCCTATTTTCAAAGATTTCTCACTTCCCCCTATGTGATTTTATAAGGAAATTTTACACTTTAAGGAAGTAATGGAAATTGCACACAAGTGAAGTTCTACTATTTTTCTTCTTTTACGTTATTTGAAAAAAAAATCATTAGTTTTGTTTCAATTTTCAGAAATAGAAAAATATTAAACGATTTTACAAATAAAAATCGACTAAAAGGAATATTTAATATAATTTGAACGTCACAAAAAATCATTTTGACTGATTTCTATCATGATATATCGCTCATTTCGATGAAAAGCTATTTATAAGGATAAAAAAGGCTCAATTCGTTTATGACAAAAATAAATATGTTTATCAATCAAATTTAGGGGAATGTAGGCATGGTTCGAACATAGTGAACCTTCAAGCGATGCGAATTTTCTCTGTGTTTGCAAGGAGATGATTTACCATTTCTCATCTCGTTTCATGAGGAAAATAATTATCCATATTCCTCTCGTTTAGTAGTAACCTTCCCGATTTGATAGCTCTCTCCGGTTGAAGTTTTTCCTTTACCGATTCGAAGGTAAATCAGAGAGAACTTACCTAAAACTCGTTGGAAGTTTGAACGTTTAAACCGACGAGTTACACAAAAATGAGCAAGATCATGAAATGGATATTTATCTTAATAAAATTACAACTCAAACGTTCTGCCATACTGAAATCCACAAAACCACACAAAAATTCACATTTTGCAGTAAACGTTTGCACAGTGTTGTTGACATTGTTGATGATTGAAGTGTCAAAAATATCGAAATTCGAAATAGCAGAACAACCACCGCTAGAGCGGCGGCTACGTGAACTTGCACTTTAGGCTTCCGGCAGATTTTCGAATAGGTTTGGCTTGGCTTTGGAGTGGATATGTCTCTTCGAAAGGTTATTACTGATTGGAGCCATTATGGCTAATAAATGACAAACTAGCTCTTTGCAAACAAAGAGATAATTTACGTTGTTTAAAGGTTCACTGCGTGCGAACCATGCCTACATTCCCCTATATGATTAACATTAAAGGTGTTTACAGGTAATATGAATAACTCTTTATTATCTCTTTGTTAAAGCTTTCATGACTATTAAATATTTTCCATGACTATTAATTTCATGACTATTAAACTTCCCTGCTTTTAAAATTGTTATTTGAATTTTAACCAAATTTGATTTATTGCTGACCAAATCTAACTCTTTTCTACTAATTTATAAATAGCAAAAAAATTGATCAACAAAAAAATAAAGAAATATATTTTTTACATTTTTTTCTCAAAGTTACATCAAAATCTTAAAATTGGAAAAAATAGACTTACGTTCACAAACTCCATTGGACGAAATAAATCTGCAAGGCACTGTACATGAAAAGATTTTAGAAACAGCGCCTTTTAACTATGTCCAAGCAATGACATCAACCGTTTTAGAACAGTCTGTTTTACCGACATATTCCACAAGGTGCTCTGCTTTTCTTACAATGCCTCCGCTCGTTAGCCTGTAATTCCTCAGAACGATGGAAGGTATCAAAATGAGAATTATGTTTCAGGGGGCCAATTATAACCAAAGGGCCATATTCTCAGTCAACACGCGAAAAAAAAGAAAGAACTGGTATTCATAAATTCTCCTTCAAACAGTGACCTAGTACAAATTGGTTTTAGGAGAATTTTTTGGGGAAAAGAAGAAAAAAATCTCCATGGGAGCGATGTGACATGCCTAAATAACAGTCTACGTCAAATATATAATATCCATCATTTCCTGTTGAAATATCAAGGGACAACACTGTAGTAGAAAATTACGGTTTGAGTTAGAGAATGTGAGAACAGAAGCTGGCAAACATGTTTGTTTCTTTTTAGTCAATTCTTTTATTTATTTATTTTTTGGATTTTTTTCCACATTGGGTTTCGCAAATCATACCAAAAAGTCCGTCGGCGAATTCGTTTGTTGCTCTGGGGCCCATCGTTTGGAATTGGGAGACTGGCGGTGGGCAGCCACCTCCAATGCAAAGGGGGAGAAGATGGATTACAATATGGGTTTCTCCTGGTGCAGCTGTCGCGAGATCAAGCAATTGAAATGGTGAAATTTTATATGTAGTGGAATAAGAAAACACAGAATTTGTAAATTGAATGTGAAATTCAAGCTGTATATTTTTTAAAGTCATTTTAACAATGTCCATCAGATACCTATATATACTGGGTGGCCGACAAAGGCAAGTGCACGATATTATCTCACACAAACTGTAAGAAATACGAGAAAAAAAGGACAAAACTGTTTGAATTCGTTTACTAGACTTTATCGACATTTGTCGTTTTCAGCTTTAAACTTGTGCTTTGTCTTTCTAAATATCCTTCTTATCGTTCCTTATCTTATATCATCACTTTTGTATCTCCTATAGGTTTCTAATAAAATATTGGTATTCGGGATAAAAGCCTTGTTGTTCGAGATTTTTCATTCTGAATACAATGTAACTGATGAGAAAACTGGAATAAGTACAGAGTAGCATAATTCTTTATTTAAAAATAGCTTTTTTACAACAAGGTAGTACTGAGCTTCATAAATAAGCCACCGATAAATTAGGTCACGCCCCTTTTAGGAGTTACGGCTATATGACAAAGTTGATTTTTTCTCAATGTCTAATAAAATGTAACAATATCTGCCAAGGTACCATTACTTATTCGTTTCTTGTTCTTCCTGAAGGCTCCGCCCAAAAAACAATAAGCCACGCCCTTAAAGGGGTTTATATGAGGCACAAAATTAGAACATATTTCTCAGAATGTTTTTGATAACTTTACCATTTTCTACAATTATAAGAATTAAATTCTCACTTTCCAAAAACTAAAAGCTTTGAGAGAGGTCAATGCTAAACAACTGGGCGGGGCTTGAAAGAAAATCCTTTTTATTTGAAACTTTCCCTTCTTCGTTCAATTTCCATCAGTCTTATCCGTTACAAAAATAAAACAGAATAAGGACAATCCAAACAAGTGACCGGAACTTCATATAAAACGCTTTTGAAATTATTTTTTCGCATTGCCTCCCACTTTCAAAAATTTCAAGAAAAAGAATTTTAAAAATAGTAGTCTTATACAGAATTATTGGATACGATTGAAAATTTAGCAAGATTTAATAAAGTTTACGAGAAACAGAGAAATTGTTAAAAGTGGAAAAAGGGAATTAGAGAATTTGGGTGGAGACAATGCAGAAAAGTGGGCGTGGCTTAAAAGAATTCGAGGTTTGGCCTTTTTTACCACTGCTCCCTTTTCAATCAATTTTGTGGGAAAAGTAATAAAATTAGGCGCTTTGAATGGGGACATTGCAACATATTTGCATATGTGGGACGTGGCAGCATATTTTTTGCATTCATTCTGCACTTAATCAATTATACAGAAAGGAGTAAACATTGGTAGCTTTTGGTGGGATAATGAATAAGTGGGCGGGGATTAAGATAAAAGAACATATAAGAATTCATTCAGAATTTACAGAACAGCAGATAAAAATCGGTGGGTTCGAGTAAAAATGATGTAGGAGGAAGTGGGGCACCTTTGAATTAGGGCAGATTTGAAATTAGGGTTTTCTCCTATTTTTAAATGAAACTGCACCTTATCATGATATAATTGGGTTCTATAAACTAGTTGTGAAGGATAAATCAGATTATGATACGGTACAATTAAATTTCAAAGCTGCCCCACTTCGCCCTATATCTAACAGATGAAATGTATTAAGCCAATTTTCATGTAATAAATCGTCAGAAAAATTGGAAACTTTGAAAAAGCATTTGGTGGCTTCTATTATGCTTTTTCAACGTGTTTAAGATTTTTAGTCACACCCACATGTGGGAGTGGCTTATCTTATAAGATATATATCTTATATATAATAGCGGGGCGTGACCTAAAATAATTTTTGGGTGGAGTTTATGAAGTTCAATATTGAATTTCTTTTCCCATTGTATCATTCTTTAGAACTCCCAAAACATTAATAGCTCTTTTATCCCGAATAATAGCCTTATCGTGTATTTTCTTTTAATTTGTCCAGCCTTCCCATATATCCTATACAATGATTTCAATGTGCCTGCATATTTTTTTTTTAATATTTCGCATAACTTGACTAGAAAAGTGGAACATAAATATTTAATAAAAACTATCCAATAAACTTACACCAACAATTAAAATAGAGAAACATTATTTCTTAAAATTTTAACTATGGGGCAAAATAGAGAGCAAACTTAAACTAACAAAAATAAAATCATAGCTTTCAAAAATTGTTCACTAATTAAAAGTTTGTTATACAAGTACGTCAAGTTATCATTTGTAAACAGCCATATACTTGAAAGTGCACAAAAGGACCAAGTAGGGAATTTTAGTTCTATTTCAAAAATACTTGTTTTTCCGATAAAGTAATGCGCTAAGAAAATCAGTCTCGAAGAAAACTTCATAGGCAGTCTTGTGAATAAGGATATTTTTGTACTAAATAATAGAATGATGCTCTGAAATAAAACTGATTTTGGAATATTAAAAGAGAAAAATATCGATGTTTCTGATAACTTGACATCTTGAATAAATCAAAAACTTAAATTGCGCAGATTTTAATTAATTTGTGTTGTACTCAGTGAGATTCATAATAATCTCACCTATTTTTCTTACAATTTAACAAGTAAAAAATATGAATACTGAAGAAGTTGGGTGATTATAGTGTGAAGGGATTATTTTTGAGTATGATTGAATATTCAATAGTATAAATCAATATATGGAAGAGCGGGGCTACATCGTACGCAGAGTTCAGTGTACAAACCTAAATCTTTCAAAGTGAAAATGATCTTTTTCCCATTTTTTCCTGTCTTTCTTTTTGGATTTTTATTTCTTGGTCTTCTGTAAGATTTTATTCTCAACATTCTGTTTTTAATGAATATTTGACAAGATTTTTTCCCAGAGAAAAGTTTCACTTTTGGAATTGTTCTTCACCTTAAATCAAATAAATCAGTTAAAGGATGAATGAGAGCCACTGCTCTAGGTTGTACTAGGAGCATTTTCTTTAAAAATGATTTTTTTTAAGAAAATTCCCCTATCGAGCTTGAACTGCAGTTTTTTTTTTTAAAGTAATTTTAGACGAAAATTGCTTCTAGTGTGTAAACGCCATTGCTCAGAAACAAATATAATAATTCATTATCTTTAGAAACTCAAAGTTGTTCATTTCAAAGTTTAAGCAATTGTTTATTATTTTTTTTTTAATTTTAAGAATCATTTTGTAGTATCGCCATTTGCTTTTAATATTTTTGTCTAACAGAATATCTAACAATTTATTGAAAAATAATCTGAGTTTAAGGGAAAATGATTGGTTTATAAAGGGTTAACTAAAATTAAAAAATAGAATATTTTCTTAAATATATTTTTTCATTTTTTTAATTGAAACTGTTAAATAGATGAAAAGACAACATTTAAACTATATTTTCTGAAATTTTCATTTAAAAATTTTGGAAATTTTGCCTCTCGTACCCGTTTTTTGAAAATCTTTGTTTTTTTTTTTGAAAAAGAAAAATAACTTTGCGATAGTCTCGACTACTCAGAAGTCAAAAAAACAAAATATTTCTCGTTAACCCTTTAAAAACGAAAGGATCAAAATTGACGAGTTACACAAAAGTGAGCAAGTTGAATTTCATTAAAATAATGGCAGGACAATCGCGCTAAAGCGGCGAATACGTGAACTTAATACTTAGGCTTCCAGTAGATTTTCGAATAGGTTTGGCTTGGCTTTGTAGTGACTTTGTATCTTCGGAAGGTTATTACACTGAGAGAAATCCGAAAAAGTTAAAATAACATTCCGGAAATGTTATTTTACCCTGCATTATTGATCCGAAATCGGTGTAAATATTATGCTTTTTAGGTGTATTATGGGTTAAAGTTACCCTTTTTCATGTTAATTTTACCCTTAAAAAGGTATTAAATTAACATTAAAAAATGCTGATATATTTTTACACCAAAAAAGTGTTAAAGTTACGAGGAAAAAAAGTTAATCGCACTCCATTTTTTCTCAGTGTACTGAACGGATCCATACAGTCGTTTCCATCATCACCAGGGGCGCTGGACTATAATTATTAGGGTTGCCTTATAGCACTTAATTTTAATTTAAGCTCATCAAAAAATCAGTTTACTTTTATTCAAATTGTTTTTCCATGTTCATAGGCAGATATATGACAACTACAGCGTTACTGATGAAGAATTTTGAAAGTCAACTTGTTTTAGAGAAAGATTAGAAATTTGAAGACCTTTCATTTTCACCATAAATCATTAAGTTCGGTAAAGTAAAACCAGAACTAGAGAGATTTTAATTTCCAAATAAGGTAAATTTGATTTTTGTTGATGTAGGCGCTGCTGTATGTAAACAACAGCGCCTCTGGTGATGAGTTTTTAAAGTTAACGTGTTGTTCTTCTTTGCTTGAGGTTTTATTCAGGACGTTTTGTCCATATCCACACAGCCATTAAAGTTAACTTGTTACAGAAATTTATTGGCTCTTTGAAGACCTTTCATTCGCACTATTGAAGATGAACTTATGTCTCATAAAACCAGAGCCATGACCATTTGAATACCGCAAAATGAAGAAATTAGTTTTGCCTACATTTCAGGTGTATTGAAAAGTCTTGGGAAAATTAAGAAGAAACTAAAAGACGATGTAACCCAGCTCTTCCGTAGTGCAACAAAATAGGAAAATTAGCTTAAGAATCGTGAAATTCGATATAAACTGTCGAATTAAATGATCAATTATAGCATAACAGGTAATTTTTTTCCTTCATCTGTTAAGTTTGTCAAGCATCTCAAACTTCACAGTAAATCTTGGGATAAGAATGAGAAACATCGCTCTTATTTCAACCAAAAATCAAATACGAGATTTTTAGAGGATTTTGTGTCATATGTCCCTCATTATTTTCTTCAATACATAGTTTGGGAACTGCTCAAATATTTTGTCTAATTGATATTATATAAGATGAATTTCATTGACACAATCAAAGTGTTTGATCTAAGGTTTTCAAATTATTAAATTATGTGAAAAAAATAAATTCCATGTATTTAATCTTCTGTCACATGATTGTATTAATAAATGTACAGTTAAAAAAAAATGTCATAAAAACGTAAGGTTCCGAAGGAGAATTACAGAAAAAAAGACGTCAGAATCTACACAAGAAACTGAAGCTGCACAAAAAAGTGATTGAAAAGTGTATCTATATGTTTTGAAGCGTAAAATGAAAAATGAAACTGACAGATGAGATACATATAGAGCTAGAACTATATTTTCTGAATCAATTAAAATTCAAATAATACGAGCACAGATATATGTATAGCTTAAAAACACCAACATGATTGTCAAGTTCTTCCTCCCATCATCGTAGATTGAACTTCAATATCATGTGAAGCCCATGAATGATATAACTGTATGAAACATAACTATATATGATACGACACCTTAAAATAAGTATTTTTCCAATGAAAAAAAAATCAAAAATAATAAACTACTTCTACAACTATGAGAAAATTGTTTTAAAATTATTTTTTTTAAATACAGAATTAACTTGATAAATTAACTTCCATATTTTACTCAATGAAATGGTAATACTTTAGTTACACAACATAATTACATGTACACAATTTTTTATACTTATTCAGTATCTTCATTTATGGATTCATCTTCAGTTCCAGATTCACCCGATGAGCGAAAAATACTTGTTCTAGACTCCCTGCGTCGTTCTCCAGATTCCCCAGATGAATTAGAGATGCATTTAGAACACATTCCCTGATGTATGATATTTGATGATAGCAAGTACACTTTACCACAGCTCAAACATTCTTCTTGAGGATCGCCTTGAATTGAAAGTTTAGAATTTCACGTTCATTTTTTTTTCTTCAAAAATAAAAATTACAGGTAACATAAAAATTTATGGTGAAGTATAAGGCAATTGCAGCAAATGCTCTTCAATCTTTGCAAAAGTATTGCACTTTATAGCAATCGACATAAATATAGAAAAAGTTTTTATGCAAGGAATAACTCAAGAATCTTTATCTTCTTGCATGCATATGTACCTCATAAAGGGCGTATCTTATTCATAAGGACAAATAGCATTTTATGCCACGCCCATAATGAAATTAATTACAGCAGAATGGGAAGTATTTTAGTAAATACGGTTAGTAAATAATATAAATAAGTAACATAAATTTTTAATACAAACATAAATTATTCATATTTAAAGAAAAGTCTAACGGTTATGAAGCATCTTTCAAAAATTATAAATATTTTTGTTTTTTTTTTAAATCAATTGATAGTATTGCTATTCGTCTGACGTGAGAAATGATATGGGAAATAGAAAGATAAAACTCCCTCCGGTTGCATCAGGGTTGTTTATCCTTTCAGAACAGGAAAAACACGAATATATTTGCCAAAGCTTTCGGCGCTACAACGCGCCTTCCTCAGTGGTGAAAATCGTGATAATGTCTCTGAAATTTGTCTCTTCTTTTTAGTAAATAAAAACTCTAGTTCGGTTGGTAATAAGTTCGATTATGGGCAGTAAAAATTCCAATTCTGTCAGTAGAATAGCGAAAAAAATCCACTAAAATCGTATTTTATTCAAAAACGCTTAAATTTCGGTCAGTGAATGGATTTCATTTAAGTTAATTGAACTAACATCTAGTGATTGGATTAGAAAAACATACTAATACTCACCCCGTTCCGAAAAAAGTCGTACGTTTACTAATATAATTTATATGAAAAGTGTAAGACTTTTTCGGAACAGAGGGAGAATTTATTTTCTCTGCTACCAAAAAACTTCCATGATTTCACGGTTTCGATAATTCTAAATCAATGATAAAATTAATTTTTCAGCACTAAGAAAGACTTGTAAAGTTAAAACAATTCTATCACCGAACTGAGTTAACTCAGGGGTTATCTATGTACCTATTACTCCTTTTTGATCTGAAATATTATCTCGACTGAATTATATGCTTTAATGTTTTCAATTTAACAATATACTTCAGTCAAGATGATTTTTTCTTGGCCAAATTCATAAGGAAAATCAAATGCATAACAGTGTTTCGTGAAAACATGTTCAGTGTATCATATGCATCATATGCGAGTTATTTCCCAATATCTATGACAAAGAAAGATGATACCTATGATATGAAGGAAATGATAAAGTAGAAAATTAAAACGAAGAATAATGACCAGCACTCAATAACTTTTGTTTGTAAACATGTTTAAAAAAATTTGCCATGAGAATGAGTGAGATGACTAGATCTAGATCTCACTCACTCTCATTGAAATTTCAAAAGCACGTTTACTAAATAAAAGTTATTGTGCATTTGACATAAAATAACAGAATCTGTTAGTTTTTCAATTTGAAAAAAAGTTTGGGAGTCACCAAAAAAAATTAAGGAACTTTTCCGCATAACCGAAAATAAAGTAAAATTAAATCAAAAATTAATATAGTTAATCAAGATCATACTGAATACTTGTTAATTTTACACCGATTCTAGTCAGTCTCAGCAGTCATACTTTTTCTCCGTGTACTGATTACATTTCATTTTATTATTGACCAAAATCAGTTTTTTATGGCTTTGGCATAACTTTTAGATCAGGAAAATTTCACAAGATCAAAATTCATATCCCTTTCTTTTTAAAAGTTTTGCAGTTGTCTATCAAACTTTCTCCCTCTCTTCTTCTTCTTTTTCACATCACAGCAAATTAAATTTAGTTCAGCTCAATTTTGAAACCGAAAAAGTGGAACAGATCTATGCAAATCTTTTGAGAAAGAAAAGGAATTTTGTTTTCATGAAATTTTACCGATCTAAAAGGTGTGCCGGAAGCATTATTAAACAAAATTAAGTTTTTATGGCTCCAGTACACCTTTTAAATCACGAAAAGTTTGTAAAGTCGAAATTCGCATCCCTTTCTTTCTCACACTTGCTGCATATATCTGTCCTACTCTTTCGCACTCTTCTTCTTCTTTTAGACATCATAAGACATTAAATTTAGCTCAATTCAGAGTACGAAAGAAAGAGATATATACATATGCAAAACGTTTGAGAGAGAAAGGGATGTGAATTTTGATTTCATGAAATTTTTCTAATCTAAAATGTGTGCCGAAGCCATTAAATTTGATTGAATTAACCCATTTTGAGTTTTTAATGACCAAATTTGCTTACTGCCTAACTAAATTTGAATTTTCACAAAAATACTGTTCATTCTGCTGGAGCTAATATAAATATTAAACTATTAAAATTGTTTTTTTCTAATCGTCATCTCCGTTCCACCTGTTTAAAAATAGCTTCTCCATTCTTTAATTAATTAATATAAAACTTTAAATTGATTCAACTAATTTTTATTTCCTTTGGTGTGAAAACTGATAGGCTTATGGAGTTCAGAAGCTAAATTTTTGATAGCAAACTTGGCAGTTTTATGTTTCTCCAAAAAACATTCGATGACATAAAATTCTTTTCAGAAAGTGTTCTTCACCTTTCACAAAAATGCAAATGAACTAAATTGATGATTAGATTGTATTAAATATTATATTATGAATTTATTTATTTTAAATATTTCTTAAATGGAACTCTGATGGGGGATGAAAATATTGAGAAGAGCTACCTTTCTGTGTAAAAACAAGATCAAAGATGCATCTCTGAATAGTTCGATTCTAATTTGAATATAGTGCTTTTGGTAATTGATGAAATGGCTCTCTCTGAGATATATATAAATTTATTTATTGAACAAAATCAAGTGTGTGCGGATGTGTGTGTGCGAGGAGCAGAGTTTCCCATATTGCAATTCATTCATGGTGAAGATACTATCGCCTGATGGCTAAATTTCTTCTTTGCACAGAAGCGCGCCGAGATCATTTTAAATTCATTCTTTCTTACTTCAGGTTGATGAGATGATTATTGCTTTATGACCGTAAGATCAGTAACCGGTTCACATCCTGTTTTCTGCCTTCTTTTATATTCCATTACACCACATATTATACATACATATAGTTAGATTTCCAATGGAATGGGTACATTTTATAATAAAATATCTGTGATCATGCCATGCAGTGTTCAAGTTTGACTGTATGCATATGTCCGAGCCACCATCAAATATAATAAACAAAAAAAATAAACAGTAAAAACAGTGAATGAAAATAAGAAGAGTTTGAGATTTAAAATGCTTCAGAAAGAAGGGATATAAAAAGGCAATAGAAAATAATGTCGTGTGACTGTGATCGATCTATCACGCAATATTTGCATATTACATCTACATATAATCTAGGATGATGGTTTTGGACTCTGTCCAATGCTCAATCTTCTTCAGAGGTCTAAAAAAAATGAAGCCAAATCCAGTGATAAAACAATTCTAAAAATTATTGCATTTTGTCTGTTGCAATGCGTTCTGTGTATTTCTCAATAAACTGCTGTATAGGTTTTTGCGAAAAAGTCGTAAATTTAGACGAGAAACGAGAGGCTTCGGAACTTGGATCTTAAAATTTCATTCATCAGACGCAAGTTTCGTACCACTTGAGTTTTTTTCTTATGTTTCTTATTGCGTCTGATCCATTGCAATATATTTTGTTACACGATTCTAGGGGGTATGGGGTAAAACCTTTCATCCGCTCGCAACCACCCTCATTTGGCTCACGACCGAAAGACAGCTAGGTGATCTCCCAGGTTAATTCCCGAACGTAATCAGTCACAGCTAGTTACTGTCTATTTCGTTTGTCTATTGCCTGGTTAGTCAGAAATTTAGCTATGGACAAAACCAATTTTCTCGTACAACAATCCATTTTGTTTTGATCTGAGACACTTTCCCTTCTTTTAAGCTGTGAGGCAAAATTATCTTTATATAAAATATTGATCAGCAACCAGTTAATAACTTTTCTGGTTATGCTCGTGAATTTAGACTCAAAATTCCTATAGAGCCCAAACAGAAGTAGATTTTGATTCTCCAATAGTGTCTGGGATAAAAGGTAAATGGAACTCTATTTGCACAAAAAGTCGTTGAAGTTCGAAGAATTCAAATACAATTTAGAATTTTCATACTAAATTTTCGAACAAGGCGAAGAAAATTTATCAAATATCACACTAAAAAGCTGACAAAAGAGTTACTGAGCCTAAACACAAGTAGATTTTGATTCTCCAATAGTGTCTCGGATAAAAGGTAAATGGAACATTATTTGCACAAAAAGTCGTTGATGATCGAAAAATTCAAATTCAATTTCGAATCTTCATACTAAATTTTCGAACAAGCTGGGGAAAATTTATCAAATATCACAATAAAAAGCTCGCAAAAGATTTACTCAGTGATTATGAAGTGATTAAGTAATGGGACAAGAACAGTAAGCGTCGTTGTCCTATTTTATTCCTCACAACAATAAGAAGACCGTCACATTTTGACACTTGAGCACTTCGAAATTCGAACAGGATGTATCTCAGCCACCTTGCGGAATTATCTAAAAATAAGAAAGTCTCTTTTTTGTCCACTTTTGTACGGAAAAATTGTGGACTTTTAATTAACTTCACTACTACATTTTACATTAATTTCCGGAGGGAGGATGGGTCACTTTAGCGACCGGTGGTAAGGGGGTTCTTCCACACAAGATCGGCCTAGGACAAATAGGAGCGGATCTCCAGAGTTATGACTTCCCAAACTCAAAACTATCACCAAACCTAATATAGAAAAATATTTCACTCTCGTTTATATTTTCATTTGTAAATGCATTGCTCTCAAAAATTATATTCTAAAAGCGAAAAATTTCTCTTTATGTATTCAAACTTATCTCACATTTCCTGTAACCAGTGACCTGTAGATTTTTTTAGCCCTTCAGTATGGTATAACACATCATATGCAAATTACCCGATTTTATACAACTCATATCCTTAACTATTTGTCCCGAAAGGATTGTAATTTTTCTTTAGTCATTTCAAATAAAATGAATTCCATTTAACTAAACTTTTCTTGAGTTGTCTGAAGGTAGCGCGCTTTCCCCTATTAAATTAATATTGTTTAAAATCAAGTTCAATATTAATTAAACCTTTAGAATTTTCTTATACGATAAAATATGTAGGAGGAGGTGGGGCTACTTTGAGCAGTGGGGCTATATCGATATACGATTTTTTCGCATAGTTATAAGGGTAACTTTGCTTTAACGTAATGTAATTTAACTCTACGAAACAATTGTGGTACTGAATAAAAAAAAATTCAGGCACAGCTTCATTTAAAAATATGTGAAAAGATCGTAAAACAATTTAGCTCCATAGCTCTTCTAAGCAGCCCCACTTCTCCCTATTTCTTTATTAACAAAAAATATTCGTCGTTTCAAGCAATCTACTAAATAGAAAATCTATTTAGTAATTTTTATTAGTTTCCTAATTAAATATTAAATTTTTTTTGCAAATCTTTGTCGTCTTTAGTATGTTTATAATTAGGGGAGAACCGCATAATTCAACACATGTTCCAAATGGTCATTTTTAATTAAAAAAAATCAAATAAATAAGATCGTGAATTATGAAATAGATAATATAAATATAAATAAAAAAATAAATATTTATTTGATTAGTAAGGGAAAATGTTGTATTTTCAAATGGGGATTTTTTTTCTCAAAATTATTTTAGTACATGACTGTATTCGTATGCGCTATCGACTTTTCCTTGTATTGATTTGTATCACGACTGTTTTCAACAGTTCTTCTTGTGTTCCAAAACCACCAAACAGTCGTGACAGGAACCAACACAAAGAAAAGTTGATTACAGAGTAGCAGATTAGAACAGTCATGTACTAAAATATCGTTCAGGAGAAAGATTTCCCCTTTTCATTTTCCATTAGAATAGCACCATTAGGTTATTCCCATACCAGCTTATCGTTATTTCACTAAATTTCTGTTAAGGATGCCGAATACGTAGAATATTGTTTTTAACAATAAAAGACAAGTCAACCGACATTCTTATAGAATATCGACAGTCATAAAGTTATTAAAAATGTGTGAAACAAGACTTAATCATCACGTCACACCCTTTCTCCCATTTATTTAAACAAAATAGGGTCAATTGGAAACTATTCAAACTTCTGGTACTATTTTAAGAGAACAGCATCATAAGAAAAATAGAATAAAAGGAAAATCTAATGGACCAGAACGTGCCATTGAAATGATTGCACCTAATCGGCCCCAAGATATCTACTTAAACTTTTGTTGTAATTGCCTCTACCTCAATATTCTTTGGTATTCTTACCTTCATGAGTCTTCATGTGAGCTCTCAAATTGCAAGCAAGGGCGAACTTCTTGTTGCACAATTCACACGCATGAGGTTTGTCACCTGAAGAAAGAACAGAAAATTTATTCTATAATGACGCCTCAATATCCATCTCGAAAAATTTAAATTAAAAGAAAAGATTAGCTGTCATAATTCTCCCATATATTAGCCTTGTAAAGGTGTTTTTTGTGCTGGACATTTTTTACTGAGTACGAATGATTGCTTCTGAAAGTTATTAGCTCATTTGGCCTATTACTCCCTTTTTTATACTTGTTAAAATCTATCCAATAATCTGAGGATTGTATATGATCGAAAACATCTATTCTTTTTTTTTACACGCCACATATCCATATACTCAACTGTCGGTCGACTATACATTTATCTAAATCTATTTCCATAATGGTTCTAATACGATACAGCAACCTACAGTCTTGTAAATAAAACAATTCTCAAATTAATGTACATTGGAAGCTTCAGTCTAATTGATTCCACGAGTTTTCTTTCAATGAATAGCATACAACAAGATGAATAATACTTAAGTTTTCGAATTCAGAAAGGTTTTTCTTCCCAACTATCTCATAGTTTGAAAAAAAAATCCATAAAGACGCGAGAGAGCTTATGTGAAGAAATTGCAATACTTTACAAAATAAAGATTTAACCTTACCAATTACAAACATAATTATTGTTTCTCAATACAAGAAACATGTTACTTGATATTCCAAAGAGCTTTTATTTGCAAATCCATGCTTAATTTGAGCGGAAGTGCATAAAAAACATCGATGCATTAAAATAAAATTATGGATTGTATTCCTTTTCTACCAATTAATTCTTTTATTGCTTCAACTTGTTCGGATTTCAACTAAAGATTACAATACAATGTAACCAAATCATTACTAGACTAAATAATAGCTTTTTATTTATAAAATGTAACGGTGTATTTTGAAAGAATTAATTAAATTTTGCAGAAAACCTAAGCGGAAATTTGAAACAAAAATAGAGAAAATAATAATTATTAAATGTTCATTGACAGCTATGCAAGTGGAGTGTGAACTTTAGAGCTTTTAAAATACGCTAAAAAGTATTATATTCAGAAGTTTCTTCAGTTAGCCGAGGCACTTACCAAATAACTGTTGAGTTTATTAACTAGTCGACTTAATTCTGATAATTCTTTCAAATATGTTTTCTTACATTTTTAAATTCAAGAAACGATTTACTAACATTTTTTAAAATGTTATTATAGAGGAGACTGGGGTAAAAAGTCACAAAACGATTTTTTTTTAGTTTTTTCAAGCTACCCGAGCGCCCCAGAAATTTCTAATTAGCGCAGTTTTACAGGAAATTTACCGCCTACAACTATTTGAAAGTCATTTTATTCTAGTTTGTAAGTAAATACATTTATAGAGCAATTTTCTTAAAAGTAATTTTGTAATTGATATCTTCTGCAAGGAAAATATTTCAAAAATAGAGCTAAAAGTTTCGATATTTTTTATTTTATAAATTCCTTGTTTGAATTCTAAGAAACGACATTGAAGAAGGTCTATGGAAGCTATCTATAGAAAAAATTTTAGGCCGCTATCTTTTTTATCTTGGAAGATATTGACTTTTTCGATTTGTGACTTTTTGCCCCAGTCTTCCCAACTTGTAAAAGAAATGAATTGTTTTAGTGTGTGTCTCGGCTTACAGCGAAAATTAGACCTTCGTATTTTTATTTCTTTATTCTAAGCTACCAGGGTTTTTAAATTAATTTTATTGCGATTATTGCAAGAACTAAAAATTGGAAAAATAGTGATTAACAAAAAGCGGGAACCTTGCTTCACACCATACAGAAAATGACTAAAATTAAATTATTGCGCTGCAATGACTAAACTCATTAGAACGTGTTTATGTACAGTTGGTATGTGTCTCGGTTAATTGTTTTGAAATTTTGACAGTGAATCTTAATAGAATATCAATGGACTTAAAATTTGGGAAACGCAACGGATTTTTTTTTCAAAAAAAAGTGCATTTGAATGTCTTTTAATTTCTTATCTAATTTATCTGAATTAAATAGAAAAGGTTTAGAACAGAAATAGGAAAAAATAATTATTAAAACTACTTTTTTAAATTGGTAAAATCAAAATAAATTTACATTTATTCTTTTGGTTAATTTAGTAGATATAATTAAATAAAATTATCAGATTTTGCTCTCTTTCACTCTGTCTATACTGTTACTCCCAGAAAAACGGTGGCTACATAGCCCTAGTTTGATCGCAGTTTAATTCTAAAGCTCTAATGAAAAACGATAGATTTTTTGCAATGCTCTATTTGAATATTAAATACAGTAAATAGAAAAAAATCTACATTCTCCAAAAAGAAACATTATTGATAGCAAATCTCGTGAGAGAAGAAAAAGATTCCCATATAACTCGTATAGAGACTTGTTTTAAATCACCCAATTTGAAACACATTGATATGCGTCCGATGGGCAGTAAATACCGCGTCCGGAGGTGTGAAGCGCCGGGAGACCCAGTTCGCTACATCTTAAATATTTGCCTTAATTTGAGAGACATCAATTCACGTGAAAGGTGTACGGCAATAAAGTTCAACAGGAAGTGATTGTTTGCTATATATAAATATATATCACATTCTCAAATCAATTAGTAATTTCCTTCTCTCTTTTTAAATCAATAATAACAATTCATCTATGTGGATTTTTTTAATGAACTTTAACATTGAATTATACACTTCCACATGATGATAATAAATTTAAGTTCATTTTTCCATACAGTTTCCCTGCATATTAACCATCTTTTGAGAAAAAAAAATGAGAAAAAAATTTCCATTCAATATATTTTAATTTCTTCTTTCAAACCTAATAATTATTCGATGTGAATTCAATTGCTTATTCCCACAATCAATAATTGTTCAGATTTATTTATTTCTCTTACCATATATAAAATATGCATTTTGTTAAATAAAAATCACTTTACTACCCAGCAAAAGAGATGCACGAAAGTGAAAAACACACAGTATGCTTAACATTTCAGCATGAGAATATACTTTGGGATGACTGTATAAATTAGTGTTGAAAAATAAAGGGTAAAGTAACCCAGACTTTGCAGAATGCTCGAACTACGTAACTTCGATAACACTGTCAAAAACCGTTTGAACCGAATCCGCGTAAGGCATGAAATAAATGTTGGATAAAATATAATTTTAGTGGTACACAACTTATTGGAACTAATTTAAAATTGTCAAGAATTCCAAGGCCTTTCAAAACAATACAAATTTATTGGATTCGGTCGAGAGATTGGGAATTAAAAGCGTTTTTAGTTTTAACTTTGACAAATCACTAAAAGAAATCAGTGATCAATGACCTGTGGATTAAACGACAGCTTGGGCATATTCCTAAATATTCATGGTAACATTCGTGATAACGAAAAAAATTATTAGTAACGTTTCCAAAACGTATCACAAACAATTTGATAATTTAAAAGGAAGCGTTCATAAAGATCAAGAAAATCTTCCCATCCATCATCCCGCGCAAATTATCTACAAGAGTATGTACGGTCCCGAAATATACCACCAATGAAGGGATCTTCCATCGTTTTGATCCCGAAATTTAGAATCGACGCTAAGACGGCGATGACCGTATGAGAAGTCAATAAAATTCAATTGAAAATTCAGTTCAGGACTGTTTAAACTCTTTAAAATAAAGAAAAAATTCGTTGTAAAATTATCCATGTATTAGACAACAATTTGTCCATTAAAGAAAGCCGTTTATAGAAAGCTTTGCTAAAGAATTTTATGTTTTCTTGTCCAGAAAGGAAAAGCACAGCTACAAGTAGTTTCATTCATTTAGATTTAAACTTGTTAGAATTTCTAGAAGTGATAAATGTTGTCCCTTGCGGAATACTACAAAGGCAGAGAAAAAAGCCCTGAACCAATTGATAGCCCCATCTAAAATGATTGATGCTGCCCTAATGGCCTTTAATCCTGATTCAAATGAATGTCAGGTTGCAGGAAACCTAAACAGTAGATAATGAAGGCAGGATGGAGTCCCCTTGTCCATCCTGTCTCCATTTACCAATTAATAAAAATCCATTTACCAATTGTACAATTGCATTGAGAAATTTGAAACGGAAGAAACGGAAGATGTTTGGTAAAGCAGTACTGGCTCAAGTTGAATTATCAGGACTATAGCCGGTCTCTTTGATAGAGTTTATTCGGAGAAGGAGCTGACTTAATACGGCAAGGGCTAATAGGGCTTAATACCCTATCCTTAATACGGTATTTTTAGGTAATTCATAATGGGCCTAAAAGAGAGGCTTGGATGCAGCGGTCACCTTTACAGTTTATTGTTTAGGGACCGCCCCTTATTTTTGAACCTAAATCTAATGAGGAAACTTAAATTGGACGTGAATCCCTGATGCGTTTAAATTAAAAAGCTCTGACCAAATGAAATGGACTAGAATCTCTACCTCTTTCAAGAAGAGTTTGTACTTTTACAAAGTTTGTTCTCGTGATATAATCATTTGACGAGCATTTTTTGTTTTTTTTTGCGAATATTTGTTTGTACATTTTTGTTTATTTGGAGAAGCTTTATGAACTAATAGCAAAATTTTACAATCATGTGTGTTTACGAACCTTTCCTAAAAAATGTTTGTAAAAGAAAAAAAATCTCGTCATGTGATCATGTCAGAACAATATTTGTGAAAACTTACGAACTTTTACAAACTTCTTTGTGTGAATTATAAGATTTACGAGCACTTCGTAGGGTCCCAAAAGAAATTCACAAACATTTACGAACAACGTTACAAAATATTTTTTCTGTACATAGCCAGTTTATAAAAAAGAGAAAATTGTTACTTTGAAGGAAAAAGTTTGTCAACAAGTTTGTAAAAAGTTTATAAAAGGTATGTTTTTCCGATAATTATACAAAACTATTTATATTTTTTAAATATTTTGACAAACCACAAACAAAAGATGTGACATACTTTTTCTTACAGAGTAGATATCGAAAAAATAGAAGGATTATATATAATGCAGTGTCTGTGAAGTTGGAGCAATAAAAAAGAGAGACTAACAAATGGAACATAAAATACGGGAGAAGATAAAAAAATAAATATTTGTGCTTGGGTGCTACTCCTTTTGCTTGCCAATATTTAACATCTCTATCGAAAATTTGCCAAATACCGATATCACCTTATTTACATAGTACAAGTGGTCGATTCGAAATGCATTAAGAGTTAATTGTTTCTATCAAGAAGTTGTACTCTTCAGAGTTTTCAAGACACAAGTAAATGAATAGTATAGAAGATGGACTAAAGCAAAAACATGGCAAAGTATCGGCAATCTTGCCTCTCGTTTCTACTCCATTATATACTTAAGTGATTTTGAAAAGAGAAAGAAATT
Organism: Phlebotomus papatasi; assembly: GCF_024763615.1. NCBI lineage: Eukaryota > Metazoa > Arthropoda > Insecta > Diptera > Psychodidae > Phlebotomus > Phlebotomus papatasi. Next base: position 89,329,888 of record NC_077224.1, on the reverse strand, counting down.
AAAGAAGAAAATACAAAAGTTTACCATGTTATAACACGATACAAAAAGGATGCTATTTTATGGGACTGCTGATATAATTTAAATTAAGTTGCAATTGAAATTGTTGTTTTGTTTGTTCGTCATCCTCTGCTTCTTCACATCGGAGCTTTCCTCTCTCTTGGCTCTATCGGACTCATTAAGTCTTTATTGTGGCATTTATTTACAATCGATTAAGGCTGCAGCGTGGGTGGATGAAAGAAGCTACAGCTTAATTTACCCCTTCATTCTTATTTAGTGACTCTATTTCGCAAATGATATGAATTACATATCAATTTTAGAGATTTAAAGCTATACCATTCCTTCGTGTGCGAAGAATGTGGATTCCATTACATGGCATTAATACACAAGGAGACATTATTGTTGGCAGCTTTACTGGTTCAACAATCTCATTTAATATCAATTTCATCTACTTCAGCCACATAAATTAATGACGCATTTGTTGGAGTAATTCGCAGCATCTTTATGCAAAAATCACTTTGCAACATTTTCAGATGAAATTCTCTACGGCGACACATCAATGGTTAATTGGTTCGGAAGACATCATATTTGCCAGCTACCTTATAAATTAATAAACCAATTAGTCGATTTTTTTTCATTCTTATGGGCTTCGCACTTAAGAATTCACTGTCGGACTCTTCCCCACAACAGAACGTGTTTTAAAAGTGAATAACATTAATTTTTTATCAATTTCATCAGATTCATAAAAAAATAATATTCTACCTTGTCAGTTTTTTTTTTCAAAATTTAATAAACTTATTATATCGCCAATAACGATGCTATAAACATTGAGAAATGATGAGTAATGTGTTCAATATCAATGTATTTTCAAATGTTTCTATACATAAAATAATTAATTAATTGAAATATTAATAAAATACCAGTAACATATTAAATTTCGGTAATTCAAAAACTATTTAGAAGAATGAATCTCATTTATATAATTTTATCCGGTGGCAGCTAAAATCCCGAAAGCCAAAATCCCGAAGGCCAAAATCCCTAATATTCAAAATCCTGAAATTAATGAAATTATATGGATGAAAATGTTTAGAATAATATCCTAGAAGATTTGCCTTTGCTCCCGGAAAACGCGGGTACAATCGTGGGAGTAGCTGTGCAACCTTTAAGAATTCGGGATTTTGACCGGGACCCAATTTTATCATCTAAGATGGTTGTACGTAAAATGAATAACAGGAAAAAAATAATAGTTATAATTTTTACTGTTCGAACTCAAAGAGAGAGCGATATTACAATAATCAGCTTTTTTTTAACTTTAATTTAAACAGTAATACTGGATTCAGACTTGAGCTTTAGCCTAGTCCTCGAAGGTCTAAAAATTAGAAATTGCAGCCAATTTTATTGGTTTTCCAGGATTTTATGTGTCATTTGCCCATAGCATTCATTTCTTATTTTTTTTACTATTTACTTATTTTTTTTAATTCTTGACTAACAATAAATTACAGAACTTAAACCAAATGGCTAAGCCTTAGGTCTGAAGCCCGCATAAGATATCAATTTTCAGTTTTCCGTCTTGGATGCAATTCATGCTCATATTTCGTCCATAGACTCGTACCTATGTCCAAAAAATTTTCAATATCGCATTTTCAGAGATCAAAGTTAAACCATTCTGGACGGTGTCCTATTCCTCAACCATTTTGGTTAAATTTGAATTTTCTGGAATGGTTTAGAAATTTCAAACTCGATTATATCGAACTCTATCGTCACTTAATCAGTATATAGGGTGGAGTCATCACTTTCGTATGCTAGGAACGGCATGGAAAAATCTTAAATTTTCACCTAAAACACATTTCGAAAATTATAAAATTACCAGGTTAATAATTTTTGTACGTTTCCAAAATCGGTTTTAAGTATAAACTTAATATTTTTGCAAGCTATCCAGAAGTGTGTAACGTCTATAAGCGATGGCTCCACCCTAAACTTAAACGATTTATTTTGTTCGAAAACTTCTGATCAATCGTTTTTCGATCGATTTTCGATCTAAAACCTGAACGGTAAGAGATATTAACTTCCGGTCTTCGGATATTTATAATTCAAAACTTGAAATTTTGAGTTATAGCCTAATGATGCTACCTATTCAAATCTTGTCTCAGAAATTTCCGCATTGAAATGTTTAAAAGGTCCTTCCGAGGAGCTTGACATTTTAGCTGAGATTCTTTATAATCTCAGCTTTTGTTATCTTATGTGAAATCCGACCTCGGCAGATCGGATCAAAATTTTGGATTTACACGTTTTGACACTCATAGATCACGAATATCATATGCGCCAAAAATCGATTTTTGTGGACGTCCATCCCGACCGTTCCATCCGTCCCATCAGGAGTACAAACACTCTTGGAGAGAGAATGGACAGAGATATCAACAATGCCGAAGTTAACCGTTACAGCACTTCTCAGAGTCACCACCCCGACTGAACAGTGATTGCTACCATTATTGGCTTAAAAGAGTCTTCGTCAGGACGGTGTTTATCCCTCCAACACCTCTAGGCTGAACAGTCCTACTACAAACTGTGCTCCTAATCTGTTTCTTAATACAAAACAACCTCCTAGGTTTGTGTCCTCGGAAGGAATTAATTTCTAATAAGAGCAAATTTTTCCTCGCTACCTTCTTTGTGCGCGTTACATTTCAATTTTCAATTCAATTTATTTAAATAATCAAATAGGACAAACTGCCCTGTGTACAATAAATGTCCCTATACAATTGATTGTCTAGAATTAAGGAGTGCGTAGCAGTCACAAATCTGAAGATAAGCTTCCTGTTCCGCTCACGATATCACATCTCAGTCTATGAAATAGTTAGTTTTCCCTAATAGCATGATATTTCCTATGTTTCCCATATATTTCTAGTGAGCCGAAAAAACTTTTGAGTTCAATAGCTGTTTTCTGTCATTGTATAATGAATTAGCAAATAATACTAATACAAAATAAAAGCCAATTTAATAGCGAAGAGGCAACCGAAAACCCCAAATTGGCAACCTACGTAGTTTTGGAGATATCTCGTGAAATGTGTACGAAAAGAGAAAAAAATACACTAAAATCGGTCGCATTTTTCAGAGCTAATGTCACCCCCTGGTTTTCCCATGACACAAACCTACGCCTAGGCGAAATAGTGAGAGATATCAACATATATCCTTCAAAGTACTCCTTTTCTTTCCTTTTAAGTGCACTTGACGTTTTTTACCCAGGATTTACTATTAAAATGAAACAGTTAAATTATGATAAATTATTTTAAAATTTCTAGCAAGTTTTTGAATCAGATCGTAACTCCATATCTCTGGTGCTTTGTGAGAATTGACTTCATGATGACTTTCCAATGCCCCAAAATCGACTTAATAGACCGTATTTCAAAACGGACAACATGAAAAAACAATTTCTTAAGTCACCCAAGACAGGTAGAAAGGAAGAGAAATTATATGAATGATCACCCCTGCACATTGTTGATCCTGGAAGGTGTAGGTAGGTATATTGTGGAAAATAATACTCAATGGAGTGCAATGAAGACAGTTGGATATTATAATTGATGTGAAGCGTCTTTTGGGTGAGTTATTATCTTATGTATTAGTAATAGGAAGAACCATAAAGTCAGTTTTAAAGAAGAGACAGGTGCGTCGGTTATTTACAAAATTAGGTACATAAATATTCAACTGTTCGTCTGCCTCAAGCTATACGCCGTTCGTATCCTATTGCATACGTCTACACATACATAATATTGAAGGTGTCTCACGAATATTCCTACATCAAAAAATTAGGAAAAGTACAAGTGGCTCTGCACTTGGCACAAAAGAAATAAAATTCCAAATAAAATATCCTACATATGCTCCCTTTTTTTTAAATTCCATAACAATTGGCTTCTTTTCTTTGCAGCATGACTACCGTTTCTATTTTGTTAAATATAATTGAATGCAATTGTTGGTGAAAATAATAGCTGTGATAATTGAATATGCAAAACAGTCACATTATGCTATTATATATGACGAGTGGACTTCAACTACTTAAATAATCTCAAGATAGAAATTTCAGCTAAATACATGGAATAAAAATCTTAGTGCTATACCACGGATATGTACACTGAACCAGTTTGCAAACGGGAAAGATGATCAACTTATCATTAGTAAGAGATTGATCTTCAATCACACACGCGATTACAGTGAATGTTAAAAGGGGCAATTCATATCGAGTTGAATGGCTGATTTAAACTATCATGCGTTACAAATTTGCCTAAAGCTTGCATGAATGGAATGACATTCTCCTTTTATGAACTTTTAATGGCTTTCGGTTGAAGAATAGGCTCCCTGTATGAAATATAAGTGAACATTGATGTTGCTATTTGCCAGATTTGAACGAAATATAACTCCATGTCGGAAAGGAAGTTTGCAATTAATATTTAACGTTTTTCAAACAACCTCTGAACATATATTCATTAAGAGGAAAGCCAGGCAAATATTGCAACAACTTTAAATCCCTCTTAGAATTTTCATATTGGAAGATAGTGCTTGAACTTATGGGCTCTGCACGTAACTTATTCATGTATTGATCCCATGTCAATTCAATTTCTTGTTCAGAGAGCTTTAAGTTGTAGGGGGTAAGAAATTTTGCGGATGAAAATTATAACAGAATCTCAAATTTTTCGGTACAAAAATGTGAGTTGTGCATTATAATTAAAGATCTAATTTTATAAAATATTTAAAATCAATTGAGTTCTCTGATTGGCTATAGCTTTGAAAGCTTATAATGCTCTGAAGCTTTAGCCAATCAGAAAGAGCGATAGAACTGAAATATTTTAATAAATATTAAAAGAAATAATTAATGCCAAAAAAAGAACTTAATATAGGTAATTTAGATCTCGGTTAAAATCCCGAAAGCCAAAGCCCCGAAAACCAAAATCTCGAATTCTTAATAAGTGTCATAGGTACTCCTACGATTGCACCCGAGCTCGCTGGAGGTAAAGGAAAATCTTCTGTGTCTTGGGAAATTATTCTAAATATTTTCCTCTATCTAATTTCATCCCTTTCAGGATTTTGAAAATTCGGGATTTTGGCCTTCGGGATTTTGGCTTTTGGGATTTTGGCCTTTTCGGGATTTTGGCGTTCAGGATTTTGGATTCCGGGATTTTGGCTGCCACCGTTAACAACATTTAAACTATATTTTCTAAAATTTTCATTTAAAAATTTTAAAAATTCAGCCTCTGGGACTTGATTTTGAGAAACCTTTTTGAAAAAGACCATTATCTTTGGATCTTAATAGTCTCATAGAGACTTAGTTTTCTGTGTTGCATCCTCTATGGCGCTGCGATCGCTTTTTCTGCAGGGACATTTTCTTGATATTCTGTAAATACAACTCGTCTTGGTTGATTGGTTTAATAAAAATCATTGTCATTTGAAGTGGTAGAAATTGGCAGACTTCTGTCAATGTCAGGTAAGCTAAAATAGCAATGTCACGACTACAGAATCGCTTTTTCGAAAAGACTCTCCTGATATTCGAACGAAATGTTACAGAATTCCCCTACACTGAAAAAAATATCTTGTAAAAGTGTTTGTAAATGTTTGTGAATTCCTATTAGGGATTCACGAAATGCTCGTAAATAGTATAACTTACAAACGAGTTCGTGAAGGTTTGTACTTTTATCATAAATATTGTTCGTAATATGATTACTTGACAGTCATTATATATTCTTTCACAGACAATTGTTCGTAGTTTTTTGTTTCTCTGGTAAAACTTTACGAACTAGTGACAAAACTTTACAAACTTTTTGTGTGTTTACGAACATTTACGAATAAGTGTTTGAAAAAGTATAAAAATTCTCCTAAAATGATCATGTTACGAACAATGTTTGTGAAAAAAGTACAAACTTTTACGAACTTGCTTGTGGGTTATACGATTTACGAACAATTTTACGAAATATTTTTTTCTGTGTATTGGATATAATATACCCAAAAATAGAAAGCGTTGGCTTTTTAATGCAGAGGTCTTGGGTTCGATTCTCGCACCAAACCATTAATAGCTTGAAAACAAAACAAAAAAATGTTGAAAGGTTTCATTTCTACACCGTAAAACTCATTCGCGCTGAGTGGTAGCGCTTCTCGTCATTTCTTCAAACGCGAGAATATTCGTACAAACGATCGAACGTCCGAAAAACGATTTTGGTATTCTGAGTATTTTCCGACGAATAATTTAAATAATAGAGAACCGGTAAGCGTCCCAGAATGAGGTAGCTTAGAAAAAGACGATTCTTCCCAAAGCTTTCGGCTCGGATGCCCTGTGGAACCCCAGACAAATTGACAAAGCAAGAAAATTCTAGATTTGACCACTGAGGAAGGCTTGAAGTCCGAGCCGAAAGCTTTGGGAAGTATTGTCTTTTTCTAAGCTACCCCATCCCCTCTCTCTATTAGTTCTTGGTATTTTTCAAAAGATCAATATTTCACAACGAAATGTTCTTTTGGACTTAATAATAATTTTTCATGCCCGATACTAAATTCTTTTGGGCAATTTGCTGACACACTTGTACTAATGAAAATTGATTTAAAAGAAAATAAAGTACGCGTTACCAGATAGTTCTTGTTTTTTTTTATTCTAAAGCAATTATTCTCGAATCCACTGTGTGATATTTCATACACGGTAGAAAAGCAACAAAGGTATGATCACACAAATTAAATATCTGAAGACCTTATTATGGTCCACTCTTATGATACATGATGTGTAGTTCAATCTATATGGTGAGGAGGTTCATTACTTTTCTGTACCCGGGCACACCACAGATAGATATACAAAAAGAGATACTGAATTAACGCTATAAAAAACCGCCACATATTCAGAGCAGATACTATTTTTCATCTTCTTCTACTCAAATACCTTAAACCAATTTACTTATAACTGCTTGTTTATTATACATATAAAGTTATGTACGAATGAATAAAATTTCAATACCTTGAGGGCAAATGGCAGTGAGCGAACACCAAATGTTCGTTTGATCGGAACGACTATAAAGTCTATTGAAATGAAGCACATGTCTCGAATTTTCAAATATACCTGCATATATATTGATATATATACTGGACGATACATAATGATATATCTAAATAAAAAAAATCATATATAGCTACTCTGCAATTCGTTGGTCCACATGGTAATATGAATAACATATTTTTAAAACTGATATTTAAGTTTCTTTCTGTCTTTTTTTTTAGTTAGTGCCACATGTTGGTATTGAATACACTACTGCTAACTAATCTTATTCCCTATTATATTGTATATCATTATACAGAAGCCGACTAAAATTCTCAGAGTTGATTTAACTTGTTCTTCTCTTTTCCTTTATTCTTACTAAATGTGGGGTGAAATTATCGTTTGTCAGTGCCCGAGGTATTAATTATATTGTGTCGATGAACGTTGCGGCTATCACATTGTCTGGCTGTAAGGATTGGATTTTTCCATATATTATATATCACATTTTACACATATACATATACTCATAATGGACTCTACCCGGCTGACTATAAATTAGTACCAATTTCATCATGAACTTGGACTTGTAAGTATTTTATTCTGAAGGGTAGTACTCTGATGAAAATGATTAAAAAACGCTTAAGTCCTAAAATGAGTATAGAGCGTACGGCCGATTTGACATATGTCAACCCAGTCGACGGCTATAACCACGGATTACTATATTTCTGGATGGTAGGTAGACATTTTTGTGTCCCATAGTAGTGTAAACAAAGTGAATAAAAGTACGAATAAAGACGTCGTACCCTTGCTTCTTGATATTCTCGAGACTGAAAATCACTTAAATCCTCCATTTTCATTCCTCAGCATCAAATCGCATCATTCCTGGGTGCACTTTTATATGGTTTGTGTGCACTACTATGAGACACGAAAAGCTCTATCTACTATTCAGGAATATAGTAATCCGTGCTGTAATCCTAACCCCCCTATTCTTACACATCCTAAATACTCCTAAAGACCATACAAACCGTATAAACCGTCATAATAAAATTCCTAAGGACCGAAATGTAAAGTTTCCTGAGGAAAATGCTAATTTAAAGTGCAGAAATCAGAAATTTACAATTATGGCTAAAATTCATGCGAAGAACCGATATACCCGCTGGTATATCTAGCTAAGTGAATAAGTAGATCTTTACAAAATGAGCGTAACTTCAGATTCTATATCTAAGATGGTTTTAGAGGTTGTAGATAAGATGTAAAATTTTTATTACCTCTTTGCTAAAATTTACCAGACTGTTATCACTTACTTTTAGATTTCTAAATTGAGTACCGCTCAATTTTTTATTTATGAAAAACAAAAATAACTTTTTGCTCATTTGTACATTAAAAAATCTACTGAATTACTTGAAATTCAGAACGCAAAAATGCGGTTGTTTCCAGACTTTTAATATTAAATGTCAAATTCGAGCCTCAATTTTGTTGGATATCTTGAAAATATATCGAGGATTTATCAAAATCTCTTCATAATCACTGAGCAACTCCTTTAACATCTTCTTACTCTGGAATTTTATAAATTTTTGCAATCTTGCAAGAAAACTAGTTTACAAATTCGAAATTCAATTTGAATTTTTCGAATATCAACGCTTGATACCACGATTACACCCGTACTTGCTAGATGTAATGGGAAAATTTCTCTGTTTTGGGAAAGTATTCCACACATTATTCTCCGTATAATTTCGTCTCTTTAAGAATTTTAACACCTCGGAATTGTGGCCCCTTGGGATTTTGGCCAGAACCGTATTAATCATGTTTTCTAACCTAATACTAATATTTTTATTCGTAATGGCGCAGGTACATATTGTATATCAGGAAAATTTTATGAAATCAAAATTTACATCCTTTTCTTTCTCAAATTTTTTTGCATAAGTCTATCTTACGTATTCATGCTCTTCTTCTTCTTCTTTTGAACATCATAACAAATTTAATCAAATTTCAATCTAATTTTGGGTGGGAACGAGGGGCAGACAAGGTGGCTGAATCAAATTCAAAATCTTGCCTTGGAATGCCTTGGGATCGAACCCGAACATCTTCCTGAAGTGGCGGAGGATCGACAAGCATGGGCTGCTAATTTGGATGTCATGGGCCCGTGACCCCAATAGGGATAAGCGGTTGAGAATGAATGAATTAATGAACGAGGGGTAGATAACTATGCCGCTCACGGTTCACTTGGTGCCGATGTAACGATCTCTTGTAAAACTTGCCGATTTGCTGATTTTGCACAGATTTGTCGATCTCGTGCAGAATGCCGATTCTGCGAAATTTCCGCAGAAATTCCGTAGAAATTTCGAAAAAATTCTGAGACACGAATTTAAACGAGCCACACTAGTTTAAACGAACTCTATATTTCATAAGAGCCAACTGATATTTAAATCTGCCGAGTATTCGCTAAAATCGTGCCGATCTGCCGATTTTTGTTAACTAACATGTCGATCTGTCAATTTTTAGCTCGAGGTTGGTCAATTTTGCCGATTGAATGAGATGGACTTATGCAAAATGTTTGATAAAAAAATAAATGAATTTTAATTTTAGGAGATTTTCCTCTTCTAAATGCAATAATTTTTAATTGAATAATTTCTCCAAACAAAATTGGAAATTAGAAACACGAAGCGCAAAATGCGAGAAGAAAAACGAATAGCTTGGTCAACCGGGTGAGTTCGATCCTGAAGATGGTGAACTATATATGTTACTATATGTAGCATAATAATATATACAGGAGATCATTTTTTCATATTGTGCTACTAAAGATGCAAGAGCACAGTAGCCCAATATACTTGGGGCTATGTGATTATCTTTATGTTTTGCTACACATTCTTTCTTCATGCGCTAGTCTCTTCTTTTCTGCGTTCGTTTGATCGTCTGACATTCAGAAAATGTTCAATAGTCATATTTCTCTGGAGCCTCCATTCATATATAATACCTTACATTCACATATAAGTATGCATATACATAATGATTTCCAAGTCTGCACCTTTATTCTCAAGCATCTCGTGCCGCTACTGCAGAGATTGAACCGGATGACTATCGATAAGAACATCTTTGTCGGGTTACTTCTTCACTCGAATTCTCTTAGTGATCCCAAACATATTTTCGATCTCCTTTTTTTTAATTTTCTTTTTTTTTCTCTCTCTTTCTCTCTTCCCTGCTCTCTTCAGATTTAACTTTATTGCGAATAATTGAATGAAGTTTCATTTGCTACTGCTACTCCCTTGTTCATGAATACTATATATGCGATTAAAGACAATTTTTTTTCTCCATGCACCAGACATAAATAATAAATTTTTTCATGTTTCCCTCCTACTGGTTTTCCAACCCCTCGGCCAGAAGAAATCCTCTCAAAGTCAATTGTTGGCTATTGTTAATCTATATACATTTATCTAAATGTGGCTCAAGAGAAATCAACAAGTTGTAAAATTATTCAGAGCAAAGTGCAACTTACCTGTGTGGAGAAAGAGGTGGTTCTTGAGATTAGTATGCTTTGAAAATCCTCTCGAGCAAATATGACACTTGAACGGCCAAGAGCCACTGTGAACATACATATGTGACTTTAGATCTCCTGGAGTTGGAAAAGACTTGGAACACAATCCGCATTTATGAGGTTTTTCCTACAAAGAAATATCCAGTACCGGAAATTAATTACAATATCTAAAAATACAAAAATATATTTTACAAACTGTTTTGAATTATTTTCAATGAACTGTAAAATAGTTTTAAAAAAAAAATCAGAACATTCTTTAGCAAAAGGCCACAGGTGTTAGAAAGGAATTTTTTGGGGAGAAACAACATATAGTACAGTATGGAGACGAATTTGGAGCTAATTAGTTTTTTATTGTGGATCTTTAGAACACTGCTATAAAAAAAGTAAAAATAAAAAAAAATATGCCCCGTTCCTATGTCTTCAAACACTTTCATCCAATTTAGTGGCTGAGAGATTTTATATTTCACAAGACTTTCGACAGTATTCTAGTTTGAGAACCAATATAAAGTTGAAAGATAACATCAAGATTCAAAAGATGATATGTCTAACTGAAAAGCTCTTCAACACTTTGCCTTCATTTATATCTTTCTTTTTTTCTGGAATATGTTTCTTACATAAAACGTTATGCCACTCAGAAGATCAACATTTAAATTCGTTCATACAATTTCACCTGACTTCGATGAAATTTTTTCTGAAATTTTGGGAAAGATAGATAAATTACGAGTACTATACCGAATCATGACCGATTAAATCCGATGCAATCGGATTTTAAATTTCAAAATCTTTCAAAAAATCCTTTGAAGTGGTAAAACTTTAACTTTCGAAAATTCGATATCGAAATGGTTTTCGAACTTAGGTATCTAAGAACGAAATAATTGCCTTGATTACCTCCAAAACATATTCGAAGAGAGAGAGAGACATATTAGAGAAAAAGAACTGTTAAATAGTGTACCTCTTTACTTTTAGTACTCACAGAGACGGAACAAAGAGCGCTGTATAAGTAGATAATAAGAATTTTGGTACTATAAGTCCTTACTTCAAGAAATTTACTAGACTATAAAGAGAAAAATATTGTTATTGAGTACCTCCCTTAAGATCTTTTAAGCTGATTTTTTTATTCGAAATTCCTTTGTTCGAAAACAAACCCTTCATGGAGCAGACCTCTGTTCATTTGTGTCTGCCTTTCAGTGTACAAAATGGCCTCTGAAAAAATCCGAATCTGTTTAAAGATACTGTTCGAAATATTTACAAAGAATTATCTATTCTGAGGAAACATTTTGTTGAATTACATTTCTTTATCTCTATTTAAAACTGTATGAAAGTCAGGAAAATAAGTTTAGTTTTTGAAATAATTTCCTAGATATCGTATTTAAATATTTTTGAGATTTTTTTGAAATTTGAACGTATGTCAGAGAAGTTCTTTTTCTTACGCCGTCTAAAAATATAAGAGTATCACTTTTTCTGAAGTACCCTTCAAACAACTTTTTAACTTTTCGAAAGTAAATAGAAAATGTTTGTCCAATTATTTTAGCTGTGACACACTTGAGGGCAATTCAAACAGACGTTAGAAAACTTCCAAGACTCACGGTGCATAATATAATGGGGTGCATTTTGAAATACCCTCGTATAAACAAGCCCCTAAATTTCACAGACTTAACTTTAAATGATATACAAAAAAAATTGTCTGGGAAAGTAAATTAAAATGGGAAAATAAATTAAAATGTGGATGGATAAAATCTGTAAAGTTTTAAAAAATCAAGAAATATTCCTTTATTTTAATGAAGCATGAATTTCATTTTGAAAATATTTGAGTAGGGGGAAGAGGGGCTTTTTTTGAATTGGGCCACCTTTGAAAGAATTAGATTGTTTTTTCATCTATTTATAAATTTTTACTGTAATTCATATTTAAAATTGGTTTGTGGAGCTAAATTATATCATGGTAAAGCTGCCCAGGATATGAATTCTGAGATTCGTGATTTACTCACATGATAAATTCACGGCTCTGAGATCACCTTTAGTAAGCGTTTTTGTGAAGCTTTCGTGAAAACTATACCATGCTTCCTTATGTGCTGTAAGAATTTTACATGACACTTTTACAGGAAAACTTAACGAAACTCTTACTAAAGACGATTTAAAAGCCGTGAGTTTCTCACGTGAAAAACTCACACATCTCAGAATTCGTACCCAGGTCCGTTTAAAAAATAGATGAAAAATCTGTATTTAAAGGGGGCTCTCTTCCCCATATTGTTTAAATTCAATTGTCACGAGTTCTAATGTAAAATGAGATAACGTATCCTCTTGAAATTTTTCCTAAACATCTGTCACATACTAAAACTTACTTTGTTTATATTCCAAAGGTAAAATATTACTAATTTGTCATTAATATGTCTTTTCCCTTTTCCGAAAATACCGACCAATTCTAAGGGAAGATGAGGTAGCATTAATTCATACTTATAGGGATCCTTATATACTGAAAAAATGCTCGACATAAATCCAAGCAGTATAGCCACAATTATCAGTGTTTCATGCTATCCCATGTTTACTACTGCCCCATTCCCCCCTATATCTTTTATGAAGTCAACTTGTACGCTTTTACAAAAAAAAAATATTTTGGCAGTTAACAGTAATCCGCATCTAAAAGTTATCACGTTAAAAGTGTCTAATTGCAACTAAAATATCTAAAAGTTTTTTTCTGTACATAGTAAATTTTTACTGACGTGGTATATCGGAAAAATACTTTAAATATGGCAAAACGTGACTTTCTCTTATTTTCCGTAACATTGCTAGACTCGCGGTGCAACGCGCCTCGGGTACAACATTAAGCTGCTTATGGAATAATAAATGCTTGCTATTTGATTCGGAGCGAATCAAGTTGAATTTATACAATGAAAAAGTAAAAACGAAAAAAAAAACAGAAATGGAAGACTGTAATTTTCACGGTGAACCAAGACACACCCCATAAAAGCCTATTTTTTATTCTTCTTGTGAAAAATTCTTAATGTGATAGTGACGCTAACAATTTGAATTTAGTAGAGCAAAGAACAATTTTCCAGGGAAATTTATTAAAAGTGAAGATCTTGAAATTCAGAATTTTATAACGCTTTGTCTGGTATGTGTCTCGGCTAACTACTCTTTAATTATGCGTTTTAATGTGACCCATTCAAGGGGAAGATACCATCTTCTAAATAAAACCTTTTCAGAACTTCCACAGACTTTTCTACCACTTTTAATCAATTGAGAGTAGAGATTCTGGTCAGTTCAACAGAATGAACGAGCGAAAGAGTCTTCAACAAGATTACAAGTCGTATGGGTGGGCAAATTAAATTGCAATTTATAAAAAGAATATATTTTTGGAAATTTTGTTTAAAAATTAGGAAAAAAGAAAATTTAAATTTAAATCTAAATCCAAATCTCAAAATCTCTATAAAATTTTCGGTATGATCACTCACTTTTACAAAACGGACAATGGTTCCATGTCTACCGATTAAGAACTCGATACTACTGATCCTGAACCTCCGAAATGCAAGTGCAAATGGACAAAACCAAGCAGATTTGCATCTGGTGATCATAAAAATACCGTTTTGGTGAGCGCACGATTTGTATGACAATGCGATGCGGTAATGCGGTAAATTTGCGTAAGAATTGCAATGGAAATGCATAAATTAACGAAATACGGTGAGGCTACGGCGAGTATTTTATTGTCAATGTGATTCTGCCCTTAAGCCGTAAGTGTGTTCAGCACCTTACGCCCCTGTACTACAAGATGAGTGATATGCACTATGTTGTTATTTTTGTCAACCTTTGAGTAAAATGAGGGGTAGTTAGGGAAAGGTTTTCAGGCTTCGCACACACTCTGGCTTCAAACCCTTCATATTCTTCCCGTATTCCTTTAATGAATCTGCCCTATTTTTTTCAGGAAATGTGCGACTTAAGATAGATTAATTTCATTAAAAGAATATGGGAAAAATATGAAGTGTTCGAAGCCAGAGTATGTCCGACGTTTGAAAGCCTTCCCCTACATAGATTTAAAACTAAAATTCAGGATTTTCATACACACCAGAGACAAGTTTATCATAAATATAGCTGGAGAGATTATGAAAAAAGTAGCATACCTTAATGTGAGTCATTCGATGGTAATATAAATTGGAGCTGGCCGTAAAGCGTTTCCCACACACCTGACACTGATGTGGCTTCTCGCCGGAGTGTATTCGACGATGTGTGTTCAATGAACTTGATGTACTGAAACCTTTATTACATACCATACAAACGTGCGGCTTTTCACCTAAAAGAAAACATTCACTTACTGATAGCAAACTCGTACATATTAGGAGATTATTAATTAATACACAAAACTATTCATCTGCAAATTCCCTGACTTGACGCATTCATCATATTCCTCTTAACGAGTTCTCTCAAGTTCTTTTCATTTGGCACGCATACGCATTCAACTTATACCATTTGATCGTAAATTTACTAAAGAATTTACGATAAGAGGAGTGTGTTGAATTCTTAAATACTTCGACAATATTATTCGATAAATTGAATTATTAAATTAAAAATGAAAGGTTAAATATATTTGAAAATTTTAAGTAGTAAAAAAATGTGATAAAAACATGATCTTGCAGCAACTTTCTATTTAAAAGGTATTTTGCAGAAATAATTTCTGTATGGGTTTAAGGAAAATACAAGTGTTATGCTTTTGTGTCTCTGCAACGTCCAAAGAGAAACCAGCGATAAATACTTTTTTTATCAAAAAACCCATCGCTCTCTAAGGACTTATCCTCAGTGGTTTTTGTTGATATGTTGTATATGAACAAAAACCACAAAATACTCAGCAAAAAAATTCCTTTTAGACAAAATATCATTCATCATGAAATTAAATTGGCACCAACCTGTATGAGTTCTCATGTGTCGTTTTAACAGACTAGGTCGATCGAAGGTTTTTCCGCATACTTCACATGGAAGTAGGGCCCGCTCTCCACGCGTTGTGCGTGACTTTGGGGAGCATCTGTGGATTGAGCTCAGCATCCCTGTTTCTATCAGATCTCCTGTACAACTAGCGGCAGATGATGACGTAGAAGATTCACCAGATACTGACTTGTGCTCGTCTTCACCACCGGATATTGGTGAAATGGGCAGCAGGACTCGCGACATGAGAGACATCGACAAGTCCAGAGGCGAGTCTAGATATTGCAAAAATAGGTTATTTTTATCCAGGGCTAAAAATAACAATGTGACATGAGTAATTTTCAACACCAACTATTGTATCTGCTTTAATGAATATTTTGTATTTTTCCATCTACTGTTGATTAGATTAGTGACTTTAGTTATCTTTTTTGATAATAAAATGATCGAAGTCAAGAGAATCATTCCTTGAAAAGTTATCATAATGCTGATACGACAGTTGGTGATATAATCGACGACATTTCACTAAAACAGAACTTGCCAGATTCTAGAAATGATTATTAAGAATTCAGAATATTTGCGATATATCCAATAATTTCACTATGTTCGTAAAATTCCTGGTTGATATTGGCTAGTGAAATGCCCCTTAGAAAATGATAAATGAGAAGTGACTGTACCTTCAATTATTGAATCCATCGTTTGTCGATACAGAGTATTTCTCATTCTAACGAAGAAAAGTTCCTCCGGTCGCTCAGGCAAGTAATATACGACTAGCTCTTGATGAGCAGGAATTGGCTTCACAATTTCATAGATTGGTTCTCCCTTGACTTTAGTACAAACTATATTTACCTATAGAAAAATTTAAATTGATTAGTAAATTAAAATCTGTAAATAATCGTAAAACTTTTTTAAAATTAAGAAATAAATTGAAAATTTTGAAGAAGACTTTTTGGGTAGTTCCCACAAA
This sequence comes from Phlebotomus papatasi, assembly GCF_024763615.1. Taxonomy (NCBI): domain Eukaryota; kingdom Metazoa; phylum Arthropoda; class Insecta; order Diptera; family Psychodidae; genus Phlebotomus; species Phlebotomus papatasi. The sequence goes on along the minus strand of NC_077224.1, from coordinate 89,313,490 downwards.
ATCTTGACTTAGATTAACCTATCGTAAAGTCATTTGGATTAGAAATAGTTGTGACCTTTTTGATCCCTTATACGAGCAATCTTTCATACAAGAAGCTGAAGCTTTTAAAAGCTCAAAATTTACAACGGAACCGTTAAATCTTGATAAAAGTTACGTATGCACAACAAAAGCTCAGGATAAAATGGATACAGTTGTAATACGAAATGGAGAAATCTAGAGCGAAGACTCAAGCTAGAAGGGATTTGGGAAGCTCTGCTAAAGCTTTCAAAAACTTAAAATCTACAGCGGAATCGGTAAGTCTTAATCAAAAGTGAAGTACATATCAAAAGCTCGGGACAATAAGGATAACGTTTTAATACGAAATTTAGAGATCTATAGAGAAGACTCAAGCTAGGAGACATTCGAGAAGCTCTACTTAAGCTTTCAAAAGCTCAAAATTTACAGCGGTATCGGTAAGTCTTAATCAAAAGTTAAGTACACGTGAAAAGCTCAGGATAAAGTAAATACAGTCGTAACACGAAATTTAGTGATTTAGAGCGAAGACTCAAGTTAGAAGAGGTTTGAGAAGCTCTGCTGAAGCTTTCAAAAGCATACAATGTTTAGCGAAATCGGGAAATCTTGATCAAAAGTTAAATATACATCAAAAGAGTGAAGGCTCAAGTTAGGAGACATTTCAGAAGCTCTTCTGATGCTTTGAAAAGCTCAAAATTTACAGCTGAACCGGTAAATGTTGGTCTAAAGCTTAATACACATCAAATGCTCAGGATAAAATGGATGTAATTATAATTCGAAACCGATGGATTTAGAGCCAAGAGATATCTTGGCTTTAATTAACCTCTTGTCAGACGTTTTAATCAGAAATTGTTGTAATTTTTTTATTATTACGTATACAAGCAATCCTTATTAAAATTTGATATAGGAGAAAGTGATCTGCCTTTGAATGAGGTAGCCTTTGAATGCTTCAATTTTTTTCTTATTTCTCAAAGCAAAAATTCTATTTTGTGAACTATACTTAATACTATTAACTATTATCTATAAACTTCGATTAACAAAATGTAATTCTAGCTTATAGAAATAATAGAAAAATTGAAGCATTCAAAGTCAGGCCACTTTCCCCTATATCAAATTTTAATAAAGATTGTTTGTGTACGTGATAATAAGAAAATTACAACAATTTCCGATAAAAACAACCGACAAGAGATTAATTAAAGCCAGGTTATTTTGGTTCTAAATCCGTTTTAGAAGAATTGCTGATTTAGGTGATATGTAAATTATGACAACTCCTGATCCAAGCGACGCTATATTATTGTAACCTTTTTGTGGATAATTTCAGATTTTTAAATATTTGAAATTTTCAGAAAGCTTAATTTTGGTTAAAAAAAAACGATTACGTTTTTTTTTGTTTGTTTTTCTTTATAGAACAAAGCCAAACAGTACTAAATTATGTATTTACTTGAACTCAATTAGAAAAACAATACCAATTTTCAGAAGCTTGCCAAAAGGATCACTTTTAAAAATCGTATATCAATGTAGCCCTACTCCCAATTTCTTAATTTTGCAATTTATTAATTCTTTACTGGTTAATAAATTTTCAACTGTTCAAGAACACGTAGAAAATTGTCCAAAAGAATAACAACAAGAATTTATAAAACAGAGGATAAGTCTGCATCTTACCATTGAGCCATAAGTTTCTGAAACCCTCAGAAACCTTATCCAGTTACAGTGTCGAACACGTTTTCCATTAGTTGCAGAAATTTCATCATATAATCCAAATCTGTGCCTTATCTGCAAAAAAAAAACATTAAAAAATGTTAGTATTGTCTGTTTCTCAATTATTTTATTTAATAAAGTTTCCATTGCTTTAAAGGTTTAGGGGAAATTGGGGTACTATCGAACATGGGGTAGCACCGAACATTGCGATTTTTTAATGAGAAAGGGGTGACCGGTGCAGAATTAGTCAGAAAATGAAATTTTCTTTGACTATAATTTATGGAAAACATGTTTCAATAAGCCCGATATGTATTTCAACAACCCACATTGCCTAATTTTATCCGTGGTTTATTCTGCTCCGGTCTCCCCTATTAGACTTCAGATGTCAAGGCCTATAAGAATTTATAGGCACTATATGGATGCTCGTCCATTGAGGAAATGGTCAGGATAATCAAGCAGTTTAGAAATAAAAATTAGTGTTCAGTGATGCCCGAGTTTCCCCTATTACTAATACTAAGACGGCAATGGGCCCTGAATATTGCAACTCAATCGAGCTTTATAAGCATCCTGGATGAATTAAATATCAATCGTCTATTTAATTAATTGTGACTTTTTTATTAAAAAATCACTGTTCCATCTAAAGTGAGAAGTCTTAAGCTAAGAACAACCTGAATCACATCACTCAGAGTGAGTGCTCTCAGTGCAAGAAAATTAAAATTCTCTACAACAGCGAAGAAAAAAACTTTCAACTAATTCAATGAAAGTGAAATCCCATATCTTGCTATTTCTCACTATCGTGAAATATATCAGAAAATCTTGTCAGTCGAAGAATTCAAGTCTCAGATGTTTCGCGCCAGAGCGGCAAAGAAGAATCTCCGGGTACGCTAAAGAATTTCTTAATTCAGAATGCGACTTAAGTGTTAGACCTATTGAAATTTAATCAGCAAAAAAGAAAAATATTGCAATTTATTGATGATTTCATTGGGAATCGCGTGGTTTTTTTTTGTTGTTTCGGAAGAATTACTTGAACAATGTGTTCTTGTGCATAAGTTTATTATTTGTTGTTTAGGAAAAAAAAGCAGCAGAATATTATTCCCTTTGGTCAATGGAAAATTGACATGAAAATGAACAATACCTATTTCTTGCAAAAGGCGCAATAAATTATGATAATGAGACACATTTTAACTGTATTTCGGCAATCATAGTTTATATTATGCTACTTTCATAATAGAAAATATGTATATATAGAAAAAGAAATATTGTTAAAAAAAAGGAGTAAACAAGAATGGGCATCAATAATGAGATTTTGCGAGATCCCATTAAAATTGTTCAAAAGTATAGAAATCAAGTACAGCTTGTATCGTATTCCTGAAAAGGTATTGAAATCTCGATATTAGTTACTTTATTGTGCATCACACGATTCTTTAGTTGGATGCGGCTCCTTTTGAATATGTAGTAAAATATCTCTTTTTAAATTCCCGACAGAAAATATACAAAAAGAAAACGATAACAATGGCACGGGCAGTTGATTCTTCTTTTTTTATTCTTAGCTCGCGAATACAATAAGCAAGTCTGCACATCGCGATTTCCTCCTTTTAATTTGGTAATGTGCATCAATATCCCCATAGATCACCCTTTTGCATCTTATGCCGAATTTGACCCCTAATTCAAACTACAAATTTAAACTCACTTTGTGAAAGAAAAGGTATACAAGGCTTTTATTTAAAATTTTGTTACAAGGAACTTTGATAATATTCACATGGGAGGTGAAGGCGTTGAAAGTTCTACAGATTTTCTACAATTTGAGCATTAAAATTCCATTAAAAATCTGAGAATTTAGTTTTTTAGTCATTGAATTAATAGTTTAGTGCTTAGGGTAAAGCGGGGCAACTTGAAGCATGAAATGCAAATTTGTATTTGATATTTTAACAATAAACCAAAACTTAATAGAGGAGAGCAGGAATATAAAAGATAGGGATGGTTTCAAACATGACAAGTTTTTCATTAAATATACCAAAATAAATTAAACAAAACAACCAAGTATTTATTTGTAAAAACTATAAACATATGGGCCAATTGAAGTTTCCGTCATCAATATGCTTCCGTAAAATGATGTGTTTTCAATAAAGTTTTACTACCTAAAATATATCAAAAAGGATGAGGAAATTATTACGTTCACTGGATGCTATTCGAACACCTACAATGCCAGAAAAATTTCTGGTAAGAGGATTTGAACCCGGGACACTTGTAACATAGTGCGAGTACTCTACAACTTAACCCATTGATAGCCCTGTCTGTGGGTAAACTATGGGCCATATAAAATTCTAACCAATGCAATTTCTTGATTTTTTGAAATAAAGTTTTAAAGTTAAAACACAAAAAAGTATCCCGATCATCCCCGCTTTCCCCTATATAAAGTTAACGAACAAACTATTTTCATTAGTAAATTAGAAATAGGATCAGTAAAAAAGTTAAAACTGAACAGAAATCCCTTTAACCCTCAAAGACGAATGGGATACCGGTATCCACAAAAAGACAACTTTCGGATAGGGTAACGTGTGGTACTTCGGGACACCTTTTATCATTTTCAAATTTAAAACAGGCTTATGACTTCTCAAATTATTTTTTTCTTTGTTGATACAAACATTTATGTTCCCTATTCTATCCAGAATAAGATTTTTGCCGAAAAATGCATAATTTTTTATTCAAAATAGCAAAAATGTTAAGAAGTAGGAATGGTATATTTCGGGGCAATTGGGTATTTCGGGACAGACAAAAATTGCTATTAAACAAATAAATGTCACTGAGCCCTTTACCTTTAAGAAGAAAGTCTAAACTTCACCCTTTCATAAAAATGTTGTTAAAATTTCACTTGTCAAGTGGCTCAAATCGAGAAAAACTCAGCACTGTTTGTATTGTCATCTGCAAAATTAACCACACTGAAGGTTTAGTAATAAATAGAATGTGATACTCAAAATTCACGTATATTTCACACTTTAAATTAAATAAAATTTCAGAAGTTTTATGTTTGTCTGATACATAAAGAGCTTAAAATTTCATATAGAACTTAAAAATAATAAGAAAACAAATATTTAGAGGATTTTTGATGTGTCCAGAAATATTATGTCCCGAAAAGTACCTTGTCCAAAAATACCACACGTTACCCTATAGAAAGTTATTTTGTTTTATAAATAATCAGAAAAATCGTTTTTGTTTTTAAGACGTCACTGTCCCAATTGTGCTTAATTTTTTTAAGAACGATTGGGTGGCAAATATTAAGTTCTAAATGGTGTGTTGATTTTAAGGAAAATTCAGAAAGATGTGTCGAGAGTGGTTTACAGATTTTTTCATAATATCTCTAACTTCGTCACCAGTGAACCAAAAATGGTTATTTAAAGTTATGTTTCGCTCTAAAAAGTCAAATATGGCTCATAGCTCCCTAATTCATTCATTGCCTCCTTAATATATTATTTAGGGGGATGTGGGGCTACACTGAGCTGAGGTCACGTTAAAAGCGCTATTTTTTGTATATGTTTTAGGAAATCTGAATCTATTCTTAATTTAAATAAAAACTACATTTATTTTGTCTTACTTAATTGCATTACATTAAAGTCCAGCTTCCTTTAGGAATATTCGAAAAAACTGCGTTTGCAATGTGGCCCCATATTCCCCTATATGAATTTAAAATTCATGAATTTTGCTTTATTTATTTACTGACTAATTTTCTTTATTATTTGATTATTATAAAAAACAGAAATATATCAACTGAAAAGACTCTGGCAGTCACCATTACACACACGTTTTAACGGTCACTGTATTTAACTTCTTCACCTTAAAACTTTACAAATACTATTTATTTATATTGTGTAACTGTCTGTGAAAAAAATTCGTTACACAGAATTCAAATCTAGAAAGAGAATGAAGGAAAATATTATCAAAATCGGCGCGATGTCAAACTTTCGGTATGTACCCAAGAAGCAAAATAGCTGCCTTGTAAAACCAAGTATCGGACAACTCTTTTAGTGCAATTAAAGACTTAAAGTGAGAATTTTCTGTTGAAACTCTTATTGAAGCTCTTAAGATCCTTAAGAGTACGCCACTTTACTTATAATAATCTCAGTGATGGAACCAAGGGCGTTAAAAGATTTTTCGTTCTATAATGCCTTACTTAGGGAATTCTACAAGAACAAGACGAAAAAACTCACGAGACCTAAGAAGAAAAAATTGCTTCTTGGGTAACTCCGTGCACAAATTTTGCAAAACACTTATTGAAATGATAAAAGTTCAACATAATCTAATTCTACGTCTGTTAGACTATTATTTCCACATTATTGAAAAACTAAAGTATCTGAAAATCCTTTCCCTGAGACGAAATGCACAGGGCAAAGTTCTGATGCTTTGCATGGTCCAAAGCTCCATATTGACTAATTTTTTTCTGTTTCTGAATAAATGTGACTCAGCAATGTATTTTAAAAACAGGACATTTTCCCCTAGTTTTTAAAATATGGGTGCGATGAGATACATTTATTTAGAAGAGAAATGTTGCTATTATGAAGCTTGGGATCGTACAAAGTATGAGCACTTTCCCCTACCAATTACGCAGAAATATTATAAATTAACCAAAAATCGTCTAGTTTTTGATGCAATTGATATGAATGGGTTAATGCACAAGGGTATTAGGTACAGCTTTATTTGCATAAAGCCTTAAACATTTTATCCATTCCTCTCAATAGGGAGATAAAATACCGGCAGATCAAACTGCCTTACTGTGCCCTAAATCATTGTGAAAAGTCTACTAATTCATTTTGTAATAAGAATAACTAAATCTTAATAAAATAATTGGATAATGTGGGAAATTAGTATGAGAAATAAAATAGAAAGTTGTGAGACTTGAATAAAAGGACCAAGAAGGAGTTTTGAATAAGGTACATTATGTATCTATCAGTTGGAAACCAAAGCTTAATAAGCTCGTTTCATCATTAATCTGGCTTAAAAGTGTCCTTTATAATAAATTGCTTTCATATTTAGATGCACTAATTGAGGGTATATTCACCCCTTTAACTTCAGGAGCTCCCTCACTAAGATCCTGTCTCTACCCTCGAAAAAGCAAATGCCTTTAATATGGTTCATGTGTGGAAAAGATTAGGTCTCTAAGTGGCTTGTTCATTTGGTTGCGGTAGACTGAACATTGAATGCTAGTTGGTGCCTTATGAGTGTTCCGGAGCGTTACCGGCACGTGGGCACAGTGATTTGAGGAATTGCATAGGGAAAGAGGTGTAACAATCATTTAGTGGTACACTTGTTTTTACAGAAGACTGCAACTTAACACCTAAACTCTTACCGACAGACCGTAAACATTGAAGAAGAAGATTGAGGTTTTTTTCCTCCTCAACACTTCATTTAAATTTCTAAATAAACTTTAATGTGGCGATTAATAAAATGTCGCTCACTAACTTGTTTGCCATTTGATTTATCTATTGTAATTAATAGGACACTTTTTCTAATGCTCTATTCGTGTAAACTTTTTACCATGGAGGAGTAAAATGCTGATGTCATTCCCAACGATATTTACAATCTAAAAAAAAGAATAGTTTTACAAATTGATCCAATTTTAAAGTTCCTGTATATCAAAGCAGATTTGGGAGAAGCGCCATCTCAAAAATAATGCCTTTTATAAGGAAGATAACTTTTGAATGTAAAATTACTGAGATGTTGAAAAGTCATTGCTGAAAATGATCAGTTTGCCAAATGAAAATCAATTTTGAATAAACTGTTTCTGTTTAACTGATAAACGAAACTTTACTGATCGTTTGCCACAACTGTTATTTTCTTTAATTTATTATATTCCTTTGACATCAGTAGTGTTAGAATTTGCATTGAACAAGCTAAAGAAATTTGATTTCATTTGATAACTGAAACATAAATACAAGAAAAATCTGCTAGGACTTTAACAACGCTAATTTGAAGGTCAATATATCTTTCAATTCTAAAAATTTTAAATTAAATATTTTAACTAATATAATTAAACACTATTTCGATTTTATATTCTGCAACCATATTATATTAATTATACTTAGAATATCCTGATCTAAGCCTATTATTGATTTTTACTATTTTCTTTACTTCTCTAAATTAACAAACGATCAATCCGGGAAATGTAATTCGCTGCTCAAACTTGTGCAGAAGTCACTCATTAATGGAATTGATTTCTTGTTTTAATTACAATTGATGATATACATAATAAGCATGTGCAGACTAATAAATAGTGCAAACAGCACTAAAAACATTTAAGTATATCCTTGTTATTATCGCTTGAACTCAAAGAGACAGCAATGTTATATAATCCGTTTTCTGTAAAAGTAATTGTATATATTATCTTTTTTCTAATTTAACGTATTCACCGTATTGAAATATAGATCTAAATATAATACTAAGTAAATTTAAAATATTCTCTTGTATTATCAATTAATTTCTGCTATCCAAACTGACATTTTTAATTTATTATTTAAAATATTGATGTGACATTATAATTATTTAGCCATGATTATTTTGATATCAATATAATTTAACAATATAGGGGAGACTGGGGCGAAATTAATAAAATCAAATATTTCACAATTCAAAAATATTCTCAATAATTAAAAGTGACAAAGGCTTCAAATTTGTATTATAGTTTAGCTATCACGAACCTCTTAAAGCGTACAGAATTTTAAATAATTCGAGATATAAATATGGAAAGAATTCAATGTTTGAGTGATAGCGGCCACCGCCGTCCTAGCATTGGTAACTAAACTCCAGAGTAAAACGGTGGAAAACTCTTTCTCAGGTTGTATGAGCCATCTGCATCAGAATAGTTATTTATTAATAGTTGTTATTTATTCAGTTATAAGAAGGTCATAGTGCTTCTGTCCGTAAGAGAAAGGCCTTCATATTGCGCTTAGGAATCATCCAGCAATTAAACTGATCACATTTATTAGGAATTTATGCAAAAAACTGTAAGTTCTGATCCTAAATCCCAACTAAATGTATGATAATTTTAACTGATCTATTACCGTTAAATTTTTAAAGCTGAGTATTGTCGGGGATCAATCTGTTTGTTTTTTCGGCACAAAAGCTTCGCGGCTTTAAATATTGTCATATCGTTCAACGTGTTCGGTGATTAACTAATGACCTCTACACACTGTGAGATATTTTCTTCAAAATAAAGCATTTTGCCTGGATTGATATGCACTATACATGTGTAAACGTTCGACTTCAAAATCACCCAATTACAGTGCCCGCTCTCTAATCAGGATTGGCGTAATCCGGATGAGTTATCGACGGTTACATTTAAAATAATTTTCAGGTCATGTATACATGTGTGTTCAGCAATGAAAATGAATTATCCTGTGATGTTTTTGTTTAATAAATGAAGTATAATAGCATAGAATTCTCTAATTATGTCTTTTTAATCTTCTTTAAAACTTTTATTCTAATTCTACAAAAAAATCTTGTATTGTATTTTCGAGACGTTGAACGTTGAACAATTCAAAAAATTCATTCGGATTACGAAGTGATCAATTTGTCATATTGTCTCCCAATCATCCGGATTACAAAACGGGCACTGTAGATGAAAATCTCTCACGATATCTATAAACGCCTCTATACGTTGGGATCAATTTTCGTCAAAAATTGTTTTTTTTTTAAGGAAATCGACTGAACTGCTGTAGGAGGAAGTATTTAAAATTCTGTCAAAAATGCAATTTTTGACGAGAATCGCTCCCATTGTGTAAAAGCCTTAAGTCTCTATAGCGGTCTTCAGACTAGAGGCTTAGCCCAGTTCCCTAAGGTCGTAGGTTCCCGAAACAACAAGCAATTGCAATAACATTTCAATCTTTCCCAGGTTAATTCCTAAATATACATTATTTAGTAAAACTTTTCTTAAGAATTTTGCGTATTGAGAAATTACAAAAGCTAAGCCATAAAGCTAAGCCTTAGGTCTGAAGGCCGTATAACCTTAAAAGCATTCCAATCCAAGCTTAAAAGTGTGCAATCAGCGAATGTAATTAACCTGAAGTATTTTACAGGAAAAAATATGAAATTGAAATTGAATAAAGTTTAAAATATCCCTTATTTTCAGAATTGAGATAGCTCGACAGAGTATTTTGAATAAGAAAAGCAGTCATTTATTCGCCAGGAGGGGTTATATTATGATTTAAGATTTTAAAAGACTGTCAAATTATCTTGACAAATACCAAATATGGACATAAATATCTCTAGTGTGTAAAAGGTAGGGGAAAGCGTGCTACCTTCGCACGACTCAAGCTTCGAACAATTTTTTTTCAATGTGTTTTAAATGAATTTAGGCCATTATAGTATTATATTTTAATATCTAGTCCAATACCTCAATTTTCAATAAAGGAACTATGAGTGAAATTAATAAGGAATATGGGAAAAAATTGAGTCGTCCGTAGGTAGTGCGTTTTCCCATATAAGGTAAGGTACTCTCTAGTCGGCCGTTTAACAAGTCGGCCACTATGTGTTCATCAAGTCGGCCGGTGGAATTATTTATTCATATTATTTAATTTTGCAATAATATTCCAGGAGTTTTATAACATCATAAGGTCAATAATTGTATAAATAACACAAATGACCGAGAATACAAATGAAATTAGACACAAAACATTAAAAAAAATTATTAAAAGTCAGAGGATTCAAATTTACCTTAAGCAATATTGGTCATTTTTAAGCATATTTTGATGTTCTTTATAATATTCACGACATTTTTTCACAAAGAGTTATTCGATTTATTACCTGTACAGATTACTTTAGCAGTCAAATTTTGAGTCAAACCGCAAGTTGAGAACTTTAACTAACTCACTGTGCAATAAATTTATTTTCATTATTGATAAAAATATTAATTTCCTGTCTTAAATGTGAAGGTGTGAAATTTTAAAGCCATGTTCCTCAATTCGGCCGGCTAAATAAAAGAATAAAAAGAATTTTTCCCTTACAATTTTTTGTTTTCTTAAAATTACTATTCTTTAAAGGTTTTCTTTCTTTCTTTCTCAATATCCTTTTCTAGTCCGTAAAAACGTTACGGGCTTTTAAAATTTGAAAAATAGGTGGCCGACTAGAGGAACCCCAGGTGGCCGAGTAGAGAAACGCTTATATTGAAGTGGCCGAATTGAGGAACACTCTACATTTTTAAAACATTTTAATTTTTTAATAATCTAAAATTATTTTATCTCCAAATAAAGTGTACAATCAGATGGACAAAAATCTATACTACAACTTAGGGTGAAAATTTGATCAAAACAGGCAAATTAAATGTCCTTTTACATAAGTTTTTCATAAAACCCATCCTTAAGTGGCCGACATACAGTCCCTTACCTTATGTAGCTAAACCATAAAAAGTGCTACCTTTGTATTTGCATATACGTTATTTCAATAAGGTTCAAAAACTTTTATAAGTTTAAGAACAAATTAAAATGCAAGTAATAAAATAAAAACAAATCTACAACATCTTATAAAAAGAAATAAAACTATGATACCATTTTCATTTTCTCTTAAATTTTACGGCCTAATATCCCACAGCAAGGGAAAAAATCATGTATGCACTGTATTGTACGTAATGTTCTTATTTAATTATTTAATGTCTTAAAGAAGCATTATTTGCTTATAATTATGGGAATAGAGTCTTTGGCGAAGAAGTGAAAATGGTTCTCACAATGAGAATTCCCTTCTTTATGTCACAAGATCAACTTATTATTCTATATAGAAAGGGTGAAATATTATAATGTGGTTTCACGGTTCTTACCCATCTTATTAATATGAGCACTGGCGTTACCCTTATATTACGTCTTAACCATTACATTTGACAGAAACACTTACTTTATCAAAACCATACAAGCAAAGGAAAAAAATTCTTTTTTTAAAACTGCCTTTCTTAACGTTTTCTTCAAGATTTTCCCACGGTCATGGGAGGGTGATTCTTTACACCCTAATGAGTTTCTCAGTGTTTTCCCTTTTTAGTTTCTTTCTCAATTAATCTTTTGTTTCTGAAGAAGTTACCTTCTTGAATTGCTGAATATATTTTTTGAATTTTAACTTGTAGGAGCACTTTTTTTTCGTATGTCTCTCAACTGACCAACATTTTAGTGCTTCTTGAGAGCACTTTCTCAGGGTTCTACAAATGGGAGTTTCCGTCTTCTGCTCAATTTAGAATAATTATGCTATTGAAGCTTTATTAAATGTCGCCCATATCGACAAAATATAACCTGTTGAAAATACCAGACACTCCCATTTACTCCCACCGAAATTATGGTTTTTAGACTTATTGTCATTCTGTCAATTTATGCCTCTGTTGAAATCTCTTATCAGCACAATTTGTTATTTGAATATAATCAAAATGCTAAAGGATATTTCCATTCGACACAATCATTAATTTGTACACATGATTTCCTTTTAGAATTTTCATTCAAATGGCCTAGAATAGATACATATTTCAAGCCCTGAAATAAAATTAGAGTATACACCTGCCGTATAAACAATCATCAATGATTGCTCCCACGAAAAGAGCTCTAAGAAAATAACAAAGGCATAAGACCTGTAATTATTGAGCAAAGAACGAAAGAGCAATGCTATATAATCCAGAGATATTTTTGAAGAGTCGTTAAGACAGCCTCTTGATCTCCAAAGGTCATTTTGGCACGCTCCAAACTCAGTTGTTCATGACGTAAATGGTAAATACGGCAAATGATAAGTTGTATCAACGTCATTGGAATCTTAAGCATTTTTTTTAAATTAATTGAGACTTCAATATTTAAATAATTCTAAAATCACAACGTTAAATTGTCAATACTCTTAATCGTATAGAGATATTCATTTGTTCGTTTGCTTCTAATTACCCTTTTAAGGTCCATTTAAATCTTCAAAAAGTTTTATGTTCCAATTATTTTTGAAAATGTCCGTTAAAAACAAACAAACCTGAGATACTTTCTTAAGCTCAGTGTTATGCATTCCTCATTATTTGTTTCTCTCAAATTTTTATTACCAAACCATACTGCATTATAAATTTCAAAAATTGGCAGATTTTCTGTTTCGAAGTAGAACTGAAAATCTGACTAACCTAATTAACTGATGAGGCGCATACAGAAATACCTCCATTTAAATTGGCCCATAGTGAAAGTATTAGCCAGTTCATTAAGGACTCTTCTTCAGTTATATCTCTGATATCTGGGCATTATTCTTTGAATTGGGAATATGGCAAAAATATGAAGTGTACGAAGTTAGAGTTTATGCTAAATCTGAAAGTCTTCCCCTATAAATTGTTCGTAAAAAAAAACACTGCGAATATTTAATTAGATATTACACTGCAGAAGACGAGACCTATATGAATTTATCAGTACTAAAGGAATGCGCGCCTACTGAAGAAACGATCGCCATAGTCCAAGTAGTTTGGTGATAAAAATCAGTGTTCGGTGCTACTCCATGTTCAGTGGTACCCCAATTTCCCCTATACTTCTTGCATGGATATTTCTAAAAATAGTTTGAAGATTTCAAGAAATCTCATAATTCCCACTGAGGACTTATGGTCAAAGGAAAACAAAGGGGAAAGTACCTATGCTTCGTACGATCCTAAACTTCGTAATGACTAAATTTATTTATATTCTAAAAAATGGTCACGCTCCCTTAGTTTTCAAAATATGGTTGGAAAGAATCAATTCTTTTTTTTTCTTTTGAAAAAAAAAGAAAAATGTAGTCAATACGAAGCTTCTTGTCATACGAAGCATGAGCACTTTCTCCTATCGGCATTTTTATAGCGTATTTAAATACCTATCCTTGTAGAAAAGGTAGATTAATGAAAAAATTGTCATATTGCTTAAATTTTATTAGTTAAATTAAATAAATTTCAATATTTATACAAAAATTGCTAATAAATTTTCCCTGTCGAACAGGTGCTCCTTGGATCCTATACAAAATGTTTGTGAATTGTATAACGCACTAAAAAGTTTGTTCCTTTTTCGCAAACATCGTTCGTATATTTTTGTTTGTCTGGAAAAACTGAGTAAGACTTTTTACGAACAAATGCCAAATTTTGCAAACATTTTTCTATTTGTTTACGAATTTATATGAACAAATGTTTGTAAAAAATTAAAAAATGTTCGTCAAGTGATCATATGACATACAATGTTTGTGAACAAAGTACAAGTTTTTACGAACATTTTAGTGCATTATACGATTTACGAGCACTTCGTAAGTCCCCTATTAAAATTCACAATCATTTACGTACAATTTATTGAAATATTCTTTTTCAGCAAAATTAATATAAATGCTCACTTTAATCATGAAGTGATGAGGAAGTGAGAGTACTGTGTCGGCCAGAAGATTCTTGACAAAATATATATAAGAAATCTGGTGGAGAAAATATAAAAATTATTGTAACCCATATATGACATTTGTGTATTTCAAAATAACAAAAATTTTTTTTTTTTGAAATACATAAATAATATCTCCGGAATACACTTGCCGAAAAAAAATTAAAAATAGTAATTTTCCAACTCATTTCTGATTTATCAAGAAAATTTTGGTCGACACTGTATCTGAATTTGACAGGGTGTATGTTCCTAAAATTCGGTGACTGGCTCTTTAATAATTGTAAAAATTATTAGCTACGTGATGTGTGAATCAAAAATACGAAAAGATACGATTAAAACATGTTCTTAATTTTTTTTTAAATCTCGAATTAGAGAAAAATGGAGTTCTTTCAAGTAATTCTTTTCTAATCAGAATGCTCTTCACTTTTAAAAATTTTGGATAACTTTCTAATTGAAAAAGAAGAATTTTAAGAAGAGTAAATAAGCATCTACTGCCCATCATCATCATCATCATTTGCAACCGTTTATCCCTATTGGGGTCGCGGGATGTACCGCTCTATTAACCCAAAAAGATAAATTAGAGGAAAAGCTCTTTTGGGTCTAATCACATAGTTTCGAAAAATTATTTTTTAAGGGTTTGTAATAAAATTTAAAATCAGTATCTAAGGAGAATTTTCATTTCAATACTGGCTTTTAGAATGCCCTACTCAAGGCATTGTCGTACCATAAAAGTTCTCCAAGGAGCTCAACAGCTTTGACAAGCTTTTTATACCAAATTCCCTTGATAAGCCGTAAATTCGTAAATTGGCCGTTATTTGACCATAAATTTATATGCCTGTCCTTAGATATTGTTCTTAAGTATTATTCTATTTCAAACATAAAGCAGGACACAATATCCCTTCCGGAAGTGTCAGTGAAAAGGTATCAATTCAAAATGAAACTTCTCAGACCCCAGTACTCCAAAACTTTAAGCGGCGTAGGGTAAAGTGCGCTACTTTCGGACGACTGAAGCTTCGGAAACCTCATTTTACTACTCGAACTCCCCGGAGAGAGCAATATAATATAATCCCTTGATTTTGAGTTATATATATTTTCTATGTTATTAAAGGATTTGACTTTTCAAAAAATTTAAGGCAGTAGAATAGCAATTTTAAAATAATATTTTTATGACTTACATTCAGTAAATAACATATTCAAAAAAAATTGTTTGAAGCTAGAGTCGTCTGAAGTTAGCCTGTTTTCCCATAGTGAACAAAATTCTTATTTAAAGACTTTAAGTTTTGACTTTCTAATGTTGTAGCTTTCATAATATTTCGAATCGCATTTTCGAAAGCTTTAGAGACACTCATTTGATATTCCCATAGATGTTTTTCTTACTAGAATATGGGGTGTAGTACAGTATAATATGGGGTAATTTGGAATCATGGCTAATTTGGAACTATAAAATTCTTAAACAGTCAAGAATCTCAAAATTCCAAAATAGACATGATTTCAAATTACCCCATCTTACCCTAAGCCCTGCTTGGTCACTTGGACTAAAATCGGCAATTAAAGACAATTTTGAGTTGGTATTGCTACGAAATAAGTACTATTTCATATGATCTATTCTAACGAGTTATCATATCTCGTATTCAATTACAATTTATCTTAAAACGAATGGCGGGAAGTACTGAAACACGCAAGATGCGGAACGAACAAATTATTAAAAATATTCGCTAATTTATACCTAAATTTGACCCTTACGGCGTGGGAGGGATTATAAATGGTCTCTCTTCCAGTTAAAGCAATGCAGAATCTTTGAATCTTTAATAATAATAGACTTGGGGACTTGGGTGAAAAATTAAGCCACTTTTAGAGATATTTATGTTTTTGGTTATGCAGTACACCTGTTGCAATATTGGGCAAAATTTCCATGAAAGGATCATGCAGAATGAGTATTTGTATACGTTCAACCTCATATTTGGTATGCCGCATAAAAGCATAGCCACTTGTTGAATGTTTCATACTTTTTCGTGACAGATGTTTTGGGGGTAGATTAACTTTAAATAATAACAAGGAAGGTAGAGGAAAATCTTAAAGTTTGCCTTATAAATCTATTTCTAATGAAAATGTTCTAACAAGTTTTTTTTCTATATAGTTATATCGTAATTTTAATCACTGTTCATTGTTTTTTTTTATAGAGAGCTTCGTGGGAAGCAGCAAGAACATTTGTATGAAAATTCTCACATTTTAATGAGGAAACAAAAGCAATTCTGGTCGAGAGTGTAAGTGTAAATATCCTGGTTCAATACTCACATCATCATCCGAAACATAGGAATATACTTCTAGCTTATCAGTTCTGATAGTCCCTTGAAAAGGATAACAGAGGGATCCTTGAGGAATTCGAGTTATGCTCCAAACTGATACAATTGGCTCATTTGAATGACGAGCTCCCGCCGTTGTAACGGCCAAAGCCAATTCTTGAGGTATCAATACACAAGTTTCCATAACTATGTTTAAAATCACTTTTAAGCCTGTCAATAATAAGCAATAAAGCACAAATTGTCACCCTTCATTATTCACTAAAACAACAAATTTTATTTCACAATAAAAAATATTCTGTTGGGTCTATTAAAAATTATTCCGTTGAGTTTAGAACGTCCAATTCACTTGTATTCTTAATTGATCTCAAATTAATCGATGTGCAATAATTAACAATTGATCACATTTCCAGCATCATCCAAGTTTTCACTAAAAGACTTCATCAAAACGTTAAACGTACAATTCACTCCGAAATAATCCCGTAATCAATTGAAAGATGACCCACACCTTGCCACAACTTTAAGAAAACTGTTTGCCGAGATCGGCCGGTATCTAACCATGACCTTCTGGTGCACAGCTCTGTACAGCCCGAATAAATATAAGAAAGAAAATAAGGTGTAGTACAAAGCGGTAGAGAGTGAGAGAAAACCAAATACAAGCAGACAAGTTGATTTCTCTACCTGTTGATCATACATATGTACATATGTGTTTATATATATATAGATAATTATAGGAATATATCTCACATTCCTAAAACATTCATTCAATTCGCGATCTTTCTTAGTATATGTATTTCTGGATCGGCGACAGAAAGGCACCGACTCAGTAGCTTTACCACATTCAATCAACTCCGCCTAGACTATCATGCATCTAACAAAGTAAAATATGTAAAGTGTTAATATCTCACCTTGACCTTAGTTGATTTTTCAAATCAAAATAAATGCAAAATAATTTTTTTTAAAACAATACTTTTCAGTAAAAAATGTGTTTAATTAATTCGAAAACATAACAGAAAGATAAAGCCAAAAAATAAAAATAAATCTAGCAAATATATTTGGGGTTTCCTAAAGTCGATATCTCATCAGTATGAGTCGATAAGTAAATCGACGAATCGATTAAATCATGTACGTCCAGCCGGGTCCTTATAAGAACGTCACTCTGCTACTGTGACTCGATCTGTCAAAATCTTCTTGTAATATCCTTCGCGAATTATTCCCAAAATATCTTGAATTTATTGTTAAAACTAGTTGATTTTTTTCATTAGAAAGCTGTCCTTATTTATAGACGAATTCCTACGCAGGATCTTGTAAATTGGCGATACGGAGCAGTTTTCTAAACCTCCCCTTTAAACTTAGAAGTCTCAGAAGTCGCGCCCCTCGCGGAAAAAAAAATAAATCAAAGAATTCTGATGAAAGTTCGAGAGCGAGAAAACCCATGTTGAGAAATGTTTGTTAGAATTGGTAGATTAAATCAGGAAATCAACGCAGAAATCAACGCATAGGTCTTGTGAAAGTTTTCTGTCTTACGTGACAGAACTACAATTGATATTTTACTACTTAAAAGTAATTCGCCAGAATGAAGTATTTTTGGCAGTGCAGGGGTACTAAAGTTTCGTCTTTTATCTTAAAAGTAACCAACATGGAAGAAAGGTTCATTTTCCAAGCAGAAGTTTTATAGGAGTGATATTTTATCATAAAGGTACACCTTCTACACACATAAAACAAAGCACATTGCCCTTTCTCACAGATATCGTATATACAATTGGTCCTTCGAGTCGGATGCTTCTATCTCAATATATTTCTATCACAGGTTTTACATAACAGTCTTTAAATTACGGGATTAACCCGATTCCAGAAGGTCTCAAAATCTTAAATAATAAGCATTTTTATTGGTTTTTCAGAATCTAATGGATCATTTACCTTTAATACTCAATCCTAAGTCAAATATTTCCAAAAGAACTTCACTGTGTAGCCGGGCTTCTGCCCTGAAAGATTCCATAAGGAGACCAAGGCTTATCGCGGCCAATTGCCCGGCAGCGACCCAGCTCTGTGCCTCCATCCGTACTCTTTCAGGCCATGTTACCGACTGACTGCCAGTGTCGCCTGTCAGCCAATCCCCCACACGGCGGGCAACAGAACTATTACCGCCAGTAAAAGGCCTTGCTTGGAGCGAGAGGCGGGAAATATGAATTTCCCGCGAACAGGGAAGGGAATCCACCAGCCGGGCTCTATTTCGCTATCAGGTGGAAAATCTCGACTACAACTGATAAAAATTTGGAGAAATTAAGCAATATGGCTCAGCCTTAGGTCTGAAGCCCGTATAAAGTTTTTCAAATGACATGTAAATAGCTTCCAATCTATACATTACCAATTCATTACTGATTGAGATCAATGCAGTTTATTTAGAAATATTAAGAGTTTACAAATACATCCATTCTTTACATAAACGACTGGGAATTAAACTATCCATAGTGATTTAACTTTTTCTTTGAAACATCCGAGATGGATAAACAGGGGGAAAACAAGTCTGCGCTATCTTGGAGACTGATCGCGCGATCATGAACACTGATTGCCCGATCTTGGAGGCAGATCGGTACGATCTTCCGGTCTGCCATTCACGGTTCATTCGCTATCTATACTTGTTCATCCCCTGTGGATAAACTGGAAGTGAAAAAATTGTACAGCTGTGGTAAATTTAAGCTTAAACTCAACATATTTATAAACTTAACATTTGTGAACTAACTAAATCCTTACAGTCTTGCGTTGCAGCCCCAATTTTCTCTATCTCAGTAGAGAAAAATATTCACTTAGAAATGACCTGCCCATCTTTTACTCTGGGGAATATTTGACGACCTGCTCTTCATACATTATTATATCATAAATAGGGTATGTCTTTTTCAACTGAAGTATATCCATAACTTGAAATTTTGCTCCTGAAAGCAAGATAGACCCTGAATTTATGAACAAAGCGTTCCAGCGTATGGTTTAACACACATTATTGAATATTTAATATTTTTTTATATCAGTAAGTAGTTTGAAATATATCAAAATTGATGTAAAATAAGATACGCCCCTGTAATTCTGGATTAACAGTCCAGTACCCTTTGCCTCTTTCCTTGACTTCCAGTAATAATTATTTTTAAATTTGCATTGATTTCGCTGTTTGCGTAGATCTTACGCATCTGTAGTGAAGAAATGGAAAAATGATCCAACATGTCAATATTTCGAATAAAAATTAATTTTTCAAGATTAAAATGTAGATAGCAAACCGTTTCTCAAAGTGTAATTCCAGTTCGGTTTGACTGTAGACTACATTTATTATTTTCATATATAGCTTAAAAAATAATAGATTCAGTTTCTCATGCTGACTTTTTGAAGAGATCACAAACAAGTTTAACGCAACGAACTTATAATAATATTGCTACCTGAAGTTCACCTTTTGATATACAGGTATAGTAGTCAGAACACCTTGCCGATGTAATACTCATTGACGTGTAGATAGTTGTACAGAGCCATAGCATAAAACGAAGAAGCGGAATGAAAGAGAAATAAAATTAAGGAAAAGGTGCTATAAGAAGATATGCTGAAATTTATCTTACTCTGTATGGAACCTACACAAGAATTCTTTCAAGTCGCTCACAATACATTGATAAAAAACCCCCAAACATATACCTCTACCGTCTTCTCCAGTGATATGAGAATGTATTATTATTGTTATTATATTGCTGTGGATCGTTCGCTCTTCCAACTTTCATGCAGGCGTTACCTATCCATGTGTCTCCAATTGTTTCTACCACCACTATTAAATCTTATTCATTTTCTGATCTGACCAATAGGCTTCGCGACCTTCCTTCTTAATGTAAAATTCAAAGCCAATCACTTCCATGTAGATTTTACTACATTAGACTGTAACTTTTATACATCAGTCTCCAAGCAAATACTATTAAACCTACTGGATTTTGCATTAGAATAACTCCTAGAGGACTAACCCACCCAAAGAACGCATGAGTGCATCCAATAATTCAGACATTCAGATTCGGATTTTATTTGTGCGATCTTCGCATTTTTTTGCGCAGTAAATTTACAACATTTAATTTTCAGTCTCGCAAAATGAAATTCAGAAGAACTCAGAGAGTGATAAACCTGCAATTTACGTCTTGACCATCTAATGATCCAAAATATAAACCTATATTCGCTAAAAGTGTGCTATACTCCCGTGATGTGATTCTGTTTAAAGGAATTTAGGGTTTATTCCTAAATAAAGATATAAAAAGAGTCTATCATACATTTCCCTATTATTATAGCTGGTTTTCGCTGTGTAGGTCGGTCACCAGCGTTAAGCTAACGATGGACGATTATTCCTTAATCCTTTCCTTAATTCCTTAATCCTAATAGCCTTTGCTGCGGAAATCGTCTTTTATAACAGACGCTTAGTTTGAAAAACGAATTTTCTTGAAGTAAATAAATAAACAAAAAACCACTGCTTATTACACAGTGCTAGGGTAAAATGGGGTAATTTGGAATGATTTCCAATTTAGTATTTTAGGATTTCCTTATTGTATCAGATGGATAAGGAGAAAAACCAGACCAGAAAGAAGTTTAATCCCAATTCAAGAGTGCTTCTTCAAGTTTTTTTTTTAATTCTTTTGTCCGTCTAAAACAGTGAAGAAACCTTAAAATTCTTAATAAAAAAATAGTATTCCAAAATACCCAATCTTACCCTAAAAGCCCTTCAATCCTTTCTAACAACAACGTAGATAAGTTACTCGAATTACTGGCTTTAGGAAGCTAACATACTATAGTTAAAGTCTTATATTAAACCCACGTTAAGAAAAAAATATATTACAGTAAAAAAACCAAAATCGTTCCAAAATGATTGGCATAAGGACGTGGCCCGTTTTGCTCAAGACACTTATAAATTTTATAAATTAAATTGGCATTTGATCCACATTTTTTTATAAATGGAACTTACTAACTATGGCGAATCATCATCGTTATCGTCATAATTTTCTACCACTTATCCTTATTGGAAATCCAGGTTAGCAGCCTACGTTTATCGATCCGCTGTAACTTCAGGAAGATGTTCGCAGTTGATCCAAAGCCGCACCAAGACAAGATCCTGGGGTGAAATGATAACTTTTATCGACTTCATCAAATCGATAGCATCGATAAATCTGTATCTGTTAGATTAAATTGAATATCTACTGTTTACGCATTATTGAACCATTTATTGAGACATTCTTAAGAGAATGTGATTGCTCTAATAGCTATGAAAAGTTCAGCTATCGTTTAAACTTTTCAGAATCGACATTCGATAGGGTAAAGTGGTACAAGTTGGACAGTGGTACAAGTTGGACAATGGTATAATTTGGACAGGGCTTTTCGTCTTTATAAATTTACTACTTCATTTTTATTTGTATATTTTTAATGCTTTAGTTTTATAATTTGGTTTCTTGTGCTTAGAAACAAATTTTGTACTGTATTTATCAAGAAAAAAGCCATGTCCAACTTGTACCGGCGAATTGTCCAACTTATATCACTAATTCCAAATTATACATTTTACCCTACTATCTAAAATAAGTTATCATGTCATTTCTGAATTTAATTCAACCACCTTGTTTCAGGTCTGCCCCTAAGACGAGGGCGGTGCACAAGGACTTGCAAAGCTTTTCTGGGGAATCTTTTTTCACCTATCGAGAATATTTGATAAATATCCTTATAATATTATTTTATAATTATAATAAAGTTTGCTATAATAGTATTTTGTAGAAAAACATATAAAAGATGAATGCTCATGTAACAATGAATACCAAAGAGTTCGAAGGTTTTCGATCTATTCGAACTTCCGAAAAGGAGCTGTTCCTTATATTATTTTTCGCAATTTTTTACCTGCATATAAGATTAATGTAGATTTAAATTTATAATTCATAAAACTATCTTGAATTTGATAATTGTTCAAGGAGAGGGTATTTCAAAAAAATCATTAACATTTTAATTAATATTCGCCAAATCAGGTGAAAATTATGCTTTTTGACCTCGAAAAATTCGAAATGGTAATTTTTCCAGTTGAGTGTTTATGGATAAAGTTCAGCTGGACTACCCCCAAAGCATAGTGAAAAACGATCTAAATTGCCTAGGCCAATTTTGAGAACAATTAGACGTATTTTTAGACGGATTTCTGACGTATTTTACTAGTATAGGGAGCGTATAAGAAGGATTTGAGAAAATAAAGAGATAATCTTCTACATAATATCGTTTTAGAAGGGGTCAATTGAAACTGGAATCCGATATCACTCACAGTTTGCCTTTTTTATGGGCCAGAAGACTGAGAAAATTTGAAAAAGAGTATTTTTAGAAAAGAGCTTTTACCGTTTCTTACATTATTCATTTCCGATTTTGACCGATGCAGTCGTGTTAGGAATTTCAAGATCTTTCAAATAAATCAAAATTAAACCAAATTCGTTGAAAATTATGCACAGGGTGGTTGAAAATTGACCTTAAATAATCCAAGATGACGATTTTTCCGGAAATCTTATGGGCGAAATATTTAGCTGGACAACCTCCAAAACATATTCAAAAATTAATGAAATCATCTATATCAGGGGTGAATAAGAACCATTTGAAACCGAATAAACGTCATAATAAAGTTGTCCAGATAGAGTTTTGACCATTGACGTACAATATTTATTTGAAATTGTGGAAATTGAAAAAGAAATTGGAATTCAAACAGTTAAAATTTTGAAATCGAATAAGAGGTAAAAAACACGGATCACAGTATGTTTAAAATTCAATAATTAAAATATAACATAATTTATTCTTGCAATGTTTTTTTTTAGAAAATTTCCATCTTCATTCGGGAAACATACATCCATTAAGCTAAAGAAATATTAAAAATAATACATTTACAATTAAAGAAGTAATATTATTAAGATATTATATTAAGATATTATATCACTTACTACTTTTTCATGATTTTAATTTAAACACTTACTGAATTAGGTTTCTTTAAGATATTTGGATCAAGTTTGAAAGAATAATTTGTGTTTTTTTTCTATTTATTTAATGTTTAATATTCTGTGAACAAATTTTCTTTAATAAAACAAATCAGAAGTCATAATGATCGCGATCAAAAAAGTAATAAAGTTTTACGAGGATGCGCAACAATAAAATTTAGCTGTGATTCTCGTCTTACGCTAGAAGGCCTTCATAATATGTTACAAATTTTCTGAATAGCATATTCTTCCGATTATCGCTAAAGGCTTTAAAATAAAAGAATAGGTTTTCGAAATTTCGGTGCCGCCTATCCAGCATTCCTTATTTTTTGATTATCAATAAGAAGTAATTGAATGTTCTAATTGAAGTATAGGTCTCTTTAACTATGGGTCTTACTCCTTCCTACTAAAACTCTTACTATACCGAATTTAAACAGACCCTATCTCTCAAATTTACAAGAAAAAACAGGACAAAATTTACGCTCGTGAATTGAAATTTTATTTAAAAAAAAATATTGTATCAATTTCAACAAGTATCAATTGCCACAATTTTTAAAAACAACACCCTTTTATGTTCTATGCATGAAAAAAATCGTAAGCTTGATCTTTTTGTCCAATAAATCATTACTGCAAAAAATATAGTGTATCATTTTAATTATTTTATCTTATAAAATTCCAATTAAAACATAAATCGTGATCTCACATGACAGATCTTTCAACGAATTAAAAAAAAGTGCATTACTTCTTGACTTAGTGATCTCTCCCTAGTTTTAATTCATAACTAAATTAATATTCTCATTACTTTGGCTTGATTTTTTTTTTATACACCAAACAATGGATAATTTTCATTCACTTTCAATGATTCGCACAATTTAAATGCATTATACTTTTATCTTATTTGTCTCACTTTATACATACATATTTCTATCAAAATTTTTCTCACTATTATAAAGTATGTGGAGAAGCTGAAAACTTTCATTGAACATTTATTTTCATTTAAGGTTTATTGACATGCTAAACAATTGGATATTGTAATACTGAAAAAATTATTTAAACATTTTATAGAGAAAGGTTAAAGACTTCAAAGTGTAAATGAACTTCTGACAAATCTTCGTGTGAAAAGTAAAATTTAAAAAAAAAGTAAATTAGACCTGTTACAAAAAAGTATATCCTCTTCATTGCTGATGAAGTTGATCCCCTTCTGTGATAACGAATTTTTTTCTCTTACAACATTTAAGGGGGAAAAATTCAATCGCAATAAGTACATTTCCTTGATATTGAACACGATGAGTAGTATTAGCCTGTTGGTAATTATCGCCCAATAAATATATGAAACAGTACACAATTTTCATGCGTTTTTGGTAAATAAATAACAATATCGAGTATGTGTTTTTGTTCTTCCCAACGCCTATAAATTCATCAGCCTTTAAGCCGTCTGCACACTCTGGAAATTTTTACAATAATATTTGGTACCGTACTGACGGTTGCCATTTGAATGGTTCATCCGAAATGGCGGATTCCGAAGCGGCGAATTTCGGAAACGACTGACTTCACGCCATTCATCTTTTTTGTCGTCACACTTTTGAGCGGTCTGTCATCGAGGCGTCATTGGAAATTTTCTTCATAAGCATTTTATTAATTATCTGAGTTATTTTGTCAAAATTTGTGAATTAAATCACTATCTGAATTAAAAAAAAGTGCGTTCTTCATCGTGCTGTTAAGGAAATTGGCAGGAATCGGGAATCTGGTCAAATCTCGCCAGATTCTAATCTTTTCCTCCATTCTTACAGGTATCACTCAATACCCTCAAGGGGTCTTTCAATACAGCAGTCACATACTTAACGCAGTCAAATTATTCTCATAGGTACACTAATTCCCACCAAAGGGTAATACATTGCATCATTCTTATCCTCATCACACCTTTTGTTACCATCACAGGTAAACACACCATAAAACTGGTCAAATCTCGCCAGATTCTAATCTTTTCCTCCATTCTTACAGGTATCACTCAATACCCTCAAGGGGTCTTTCAATACAGCAGTCACATACTTAACGCAGTCAAATTATTCTCATAGGTACACTAATTCCCACCAAAGGGTAATACATTGCATCATTCTTATCCTCATCACACCTTTTGTTACCATCACAGGTAAACACACCATAAAACTGGTCCTCCGAGGCTCCTTTGAGCCAACCCTGTGCTCCATCGCCACTTCGCTACTCAGAAGACTCTCACATTGACGCAATCTCCAAGCCTCTAAGCTTCCGGAAGTCACCTACACGTTCTCACGATGGCAGAGAAAGGTGCAGCACAACGTCAGCCTAATCTCAAACAGCTTCACCGTGAGAGAGGTCGTGTCAAGGGTCGATTGACAAGGATAGAGACGTACCTCAACTCAAACAGAGAGCTTTTCACTCAAGAAGTTCTCTCAGTTCATGAGGAGAATCTACACCACATTCGAGATGACTTCAAGGCTGTCCAAAAACAAATTTACAATACCATTCCAGATGAAGAATTGGACACTGAGGAAGCTGAGGAAGACGCATTTGATGACAGAATGATATCTGCTACCGCAAAAATCAGGCAGATGCTCAAGCACATCACAAAACACACAACACAATCAACTGGTGAATCATCGCAAGCAGATGAGCGCCTACTTCAGGTTTTGGAAGTCCTAGCAAACAAGGAATCAGAACCAAAATCAAGAATGAAACTTCCTGAACTCACCACGCAGACATTCTCAGGCGAATACGCAGATTGGGAATCGTTCAGAGACGTCTTCCTATGCAACATACACAACAATTCATCCCTGAGTGATGTCCAGAAGTTTCAGTATCTCAAAGGGCTGCTCGTGGGCAAAGCCAAGTCCGCCATTAAGCACCTCAAAGTGACTAATGACAATTACAAACAAGCTTGGCAAGTCCTCGAGAGACGATTCAGCAAGAAACAAAACACCGTTGAAGAGTTCATTCACCTCTTCATGAGTCAGCCAACGTTGAAAAAGCAAGACTACAAGTCTCTCAGACAGATGTATGACGTTGCACTTGAGGTCATCAATGGGCTCAATGCTCTCAACTGTGAGGAACGAGATGTCTGGCTTATCTACATCTACCTCAACAAGATGGACGATGAAACCAAGCTTCTCTGGGCACGTGAGAACAAGAGGTCTGAAATTCCGACATTTGACAAATTCCTGGAATTTCTCGATGAGCATTGCAACAGTCTAGAGTCTATTCAGCTGAAGCCTGGTGACAGTAGCCAGCTGAATCAACAGAAAGCAGCTGATTCAAAGGGTGCAAAACCTAAACAACAAATCAAAGCAGCAAATGAGAAGCCTCATAGCCAGAAATCATTTGCCATCCGTGACTCACCAACTTGCAAGATTTGTGCTCAAGTTGGACACAGCGTCTTCAATTGCCCAAAATTCATTGGAGTCGACCCTCAACAGCGGCTGCAACTCGTCCAGGGGGCACGCCTGTGTACAAACTGCTTCAGAGCTTCACATACAGTAGAGTCTTGCAAGTCATCAAGTTGTAGGCAATGCCATTTGCTTCACAACACCCTTCTGCATGACGCCTTTTCCACAAACGCACCAGCTGTTCACAAGCAAACAGTACCAGCAGAGGAGGCGCCTAAGGCAGTGGAAAAGCAACAACAATCAACAGTGCCTCCAAGTCAGGCTGTGGACAAACAGGCCACCAAAACAAGCATGGTGTTGGCCAGTACAATGCAAACATCAGACAATTCAGATCACACTCAAAAGGAGATTCTTCTACCCACAATCAGTCTGCTGGTCATGGGGGCAGACAGAAGATTCTACAAATGTCGCACATTTTACGATTCATGCAGTCAGCCCAATCTCATCACAAAGAGATTTGCAGAAAGGGCATTCCTCCAACTTCAAACAACATCACTCCGTCCACTCAGAGGTGTGACACCGCATCCAATGGAGGTTCAGCACACAGTCACGGCAGCCATCTACACAAAGGAAAAGAAGTTCATTGCATCAGTGGACTTTGTGGTCGTCGATGAGATCGCAGATGTGCAACCCACAGCACTCATAGATGTCAGCACACTGATCCCATCAAACATTCAGCTCGCCGATCCCGACTTCAATATTCCGGGAAGAGTGGACATGCTACTCGGTGCTCAGCTATTCTGGAAAACTCTTCGACAAGGCAATTTTGGGGAGTCTCC
Source organism: Phlebotomus papatasi (assembly GCF_024763615.1). Classification (NCBI taxonomy): domain Eukaryota; kingdom Metazoa; phylum Arthropoda; class Insecta; order Diptera; family Psychodidae; genus Phlebotomus; species Phlebotomus papatasi. Next base: position 89,285,931 of record NC_077224.1, on the reverse strand, counting down.
AGAGTTCAGGGAGACAGCCTTCGGCTACATTGTCTCAGGGACTGTCCCAGTGAATACAAATAGTGAGGCCTGTTACAACGTATGTTTTCTCACCAAGCAAGCTGATCCTCTTCAGCAACAGCTTGAGAAGTTCTGGACGATTGAGGAGGCAGAAGAGCCACAAACTGTTCTCTCATCAGAAGAGCAACTTTGTGAGAAGCACTTTTTGGAGAACACGACACGAGACGAACATGGACGTTTCATTGTGCGTCTTCCAACAAGGGACAATCTTCATTCGATCGGGGACTCCAAGCAAACAGCTTTCAAGCGATTTCTCTGCGTGGAAAGAAGGCTACAGCGCAATCCCGCACTCAAGGAGAAATACGTAGAATTCATGAGGGAGTACGAGTCATTGGGACACATGCGCCCCGCTCCGGCATCATACACATCCAACCAACCTGAGATCTACCTTCCACATCACGCCGTTGTCAAAACATCATCAAAGACAACACCCGTTCGAGTTGTTTTTGACGCTTCTGCGAGGTCGTCAACAAATATTTCACTGAACAGCACACTCATGGTTGGTCCCAAAACCCAAGAAGATCTGTTTCAAATACTGCTCAGGTTTCGCCAGCATACCGTGGCTGTCAAGGCAGATATCAGGAAAATGTTTCGTCAGGTCAGAGTCCATGAAGACGACCAAAACATGCAAAGAATCCTCTGGAGGGAGTCACCTGACAAACCAATCATTTCATATCTCCTACAAACGGTCACCTATGGCACTGCCTCAGCTAGCTATTTGAGTACCAGATGCATGCAACAACTCATTCAAGAAGATGGTGATGACTTTCCACTCGCTAAGGAAGCAGCAGCCAGAGATTTCTACGTTGATGACTTCATGTCTGGCCAAGACAGCGTCGAAAATGCTATGGAACTCTGTGCACAAGTTCATAGTCTCATGAAACAAGGAGGTTTTGAGCTCACAAAGTGGATGTCAAGTCATCAGGAAGTCATTCAACAGTTCCCTCATCAGGATCACGAGATTGAAACATCACTTGGTTTGAGTCCAGACGATACAGTCAAGGCTTTGGGCTTGAAGTGGAACCCAAGTGAAGATACATTTTCATTCGATACCATCCCAAGCAATTCCAAGGTCACAAAACGGATCATTCTATCTGAGATATCCAAGGTCTACGATCCATTGGGTCTGCTCACACCAGTGGTCATCACTGCCAAGATGTTAATGCAGACTCTCTGGCAAACCAAAATAGACTGGGATAGTGATATCGAAGATCCAGATATTCTTCAACGATGGACAGAATATCAACAGAGCATTCGTGATATTTCTCAAATATCCATACCACGATGCATCACACCACACTCAGCAACACACACAACGCAGTTGATTGCTTTTTCTGATGCCTCAATCAAGGGTTACGCGGCATGCATATACATACGCACAGTGACACCAGATGGCGAAGAGAGTTGCAGACTTCTGTGCGCAAAGAGCAGGGTAGCTCCAATCAAACAAGTCACTATCCCTCGCTTAGAGTTGTGTGGAGCAGTGCTCGCAGTGAAACTAATTCGTGTCGTACAACAATCTCTGACTTGCAAAATTGATTCCATCCATGCATACACGGATTCCATGATTGTTCTTCACTGGTTAGCTGCCGAAAATCCACGAAAATGGAAGACATTCGTAGCAAATAGAGTGTCAGACATTCAGGGAACGCTATCAAGAGAACATTGGGATTATGTTCCTTCAGAACACAATCCTGCGGACATTGCGTCCAGAGGTACTACAGCCAGAGAACTTGCAAATCATTCACTTTGGTGGCATGGACCCGATCTCAGTGTGTGTGGTATTCAGGAATTTCAAGAGCGCTTTCCAGAGGACGAAGTGGAACTCGAACAACGAGTCTTCCTCACCACGAAGAAGAACAACAGATTCTGGGAAATCATCAATCAATACTCACGATTCACGAAACTTGTCAGGGTTTTGGCTTACTGCAAAAGGTTCATTCATAACAAGTTTCTCTGCAAGCGGGACAATTCTGAAAGAATCACTGGGCCACTGACAGTTGACGAATTACACAATACGAAGTTGCAAATCATCAAGGCTTCCCAGCAACAATCTTTCCCAGAAGACATTCATCACTTGAAACAAGGCAAAGAGCTCTCAAAAGCATCACGCATCAAGAGTCTCGCCCCATTCCTTGACGAAGAAGGAATTCTCAGAGTAGGCGGCAGGATCCACAAGGCGAATCTCAACTACGAGCAGAAGCATCAAATCCTTCTTCATGACAAACATCATTTGACGGACTTGATTGCTGAAAAACATCATGCAGAGAATCTCCATGGTGGTCACCAGCTCGTGTTGGCTTCAATCAGACAGCAGTTTTGGCCACTCAGAGGTCTCGACGTCGTCAAAAGGGCAGCCAGAAAATGCATCACTTGTTTCAAGTGCAAACCTCAACTCAGGCATCAGCTGATGGGTAACCTTCCAGCAGAAAGGATTCAATACAATCGACCATTCAGCCGTGTTGGAATTGACTTCTGTGGCCCGTTCTTCATCAAACCACCACTTCGACGGTCTGCTGTGGTCAAGGTCTACGTGGCAGTTTATGTGTGTTTCGTGACCAGAGCCGTTCATCTCGAACTGGTTCACGATCTCACATCCGAAGCATTCATCGCCTCACTTCGTCGTTTTTGCGCACGCAGGGGTAAACCAAGTGACATCTTTTGTGACAACGCAAAAAACTTCGTTGGAGCGGCAAAACAAATCTCAGACATTCACCAACTTCTCCGAGACGAGAAGATCCAGACATCAATCTCAACAGATTCTGCACAGCAAGGAATCCGATTTCACTTCATACCTCCACGTAGTCCGCATTTCGGAGGGATTTGGGAAACTGCTGTGAAGAGTTTCAAGTCACACCTGAAAAGAGTTGCTGGAAACGTAGTTTTTACCTTGGAGTCTCTGGAGACAATCATTGTGGAGATAGAAGCCTGTCTCAATTCACGTCCGTTGTGTCCAATGTCCAACGATCCCCAGGACTTCACAGCGCTCACACCAGGGCACTTTATGGTTGGGGCAGCACTCAATACCTTACCTAGCCAGGACTTGACTCACATTCAACAAAACCGGCTCTCCAAATGGCGTGTGAACGAGCAAATCCTTCAACACTTTTGGAAGCGCTGGCATCGAGAAATCCTCACTTCTATGCAACAGCGTAAGAAGTGGCAACAGGAACGTCCAAACATCGAGAAAGGGGACCTCGTCATCATTCAAGAGGACAACATTCCACCTTTGAAGTGGCCTCTAGGAAGAGTTGTCGACGTCCACCCGGGAGCAGACAACAGAGTTCGCGTTGCTACAGTCCAGACACAGGATGGAATTTATAAGAGGGCCATCACCCGTCTTGCGGTTCTACCTACAGGACAAGAAGGTCTGGAGTCTGAACACAGTCCAGAGGGGGCAGGATGGTACCGTACTGACGGTTGCCATTTGAATGGTTCATCCGAAATGGCGGATTCCGAAGCGGCGAATTTCGGAAACGACTGACTTCACGCCATTCATCTTTTTTGTCGTCACACTTTTGAGCGGTCTGTCATCGAGGCGTCATTGGAAATTTTCTTCATAAGCATTTTATTAATTATCTGAGTTATTTTGTCAAAATTTGTGAATTAAATCACTATCTGAATTAAAAAAAAGTGCGTTCTTCATCGTGCTGTTAAGGAAATTGGCAGGAATCGGGAATCTGGTCAAATCTCGCCAGATTCTAATCTTTTCCTCCATTCTTACAGGTATCACTCAATACCCTCAAGGGGTCTTTCAATACAGCAGTCACATACTTAACGCAGTCAAATTATTCTCATAGGTACACTAATTCCCACCAAAGGGTAATACATTGCATCATTCTTATCCTCATCACACCTTTTGTTACCATCACAGGTAAACACACCAATATTGAAAACCACTATTAAATTAAAAGACAATTGATTCAAACGAAAAACTAAATTAAAGTGCCCGAAATATTGAAGTTATCAAAATAAAAGCTTTCAAAATTCTGAAATACACGATTCTTATTGACTGACAGCAATCTTTAAATGTTTTAACAGATTGGACGCCACACCTCATGTTATGAAATAATAAAATTACCAGTCTGACCAGATAAACGTCAATTAGAGCCTGAATTAACCCTTGTCTTTTATACGTGAACGACATTGTTTTACGATCATAGTGGCGAGCATTGGAACTAAAGAAATTGGTGTTGCCAACCGTGTAGCTTAGCTGTCACTGACAAAGTGAAATATTTTTTCAGTTATCTTTTTTTTTATTTATAATTAAAGACAAAGACTTTCTCTAATTTATTTTAAACACAGAAGATTTTTTTTAATTATAAAGAATTATTCGATGCTATGTTATGCATAGAAACTAGTACAGTGATAGCAATCCACAATTTCCAAACCCAAAATACGTTATTTTTTATATATCTTTTACTTGTGTATTTTTAGGGAAACCATTTTTCGTGCTTTTCTAAAGTGTTAAATCGTTAACGTTCTTTTGTAAAACATTATAACTGTCCTTACAACTTATACCATTTGTACGTCATTTCGAAGTAAAAACAGTAAGTCCTAGTTCGCCATTTATGTGCGTGGAAAAGTCTCGTCCTTAATTGAGTCCTATCGTAAAAATCTTAGTGTTAAGGCCTTGAATAATGCCTGAAGCTGGTTCTTATCTAAAGCATTATGATAAAGGGCCCTTACCCTATGTCAAACGGGTATTGATGAATTTTGTTTAAATTTGTAATAGTTTTAAATGTGATATTGAAGTAAATGACGAACTTAATCCATTATATGAAATTTAGAAAGATATTTTGAAATATATTTTTTACACATTAAGCCGTCTACATATTGGGAGCATTTTTAAAAAATGCTTTTTATAAAGAAAATTTGCCTTATTATTGGAGGCAGAAATGTCAATTGATTTTAAACGCATTTTTTAGCGAGAATTACTGTTAGTACGTAGACGCCATTAGAAAAATAATTATTTCAGTTATTCAATTATTTCTCAATTTCAATTATTTATTTATTGTTTGTTATTAAAATTTTGTGTGCAAGGAATATTGCAATAGTTTGTAAATACCCTTAGTACTAACCTGTGCTTCTATATGTAGTATTTTAAGAATTTTATTTTATTAAATTTTGATATAAAAATTTTTTGGGTATTTTGATATAAATCTTTTCAAACTGACTCAAAATACGGTTTAGTAAAAGTTTGTCAAAAAGATATTTTTCCATAATAAAATGTGGGAAAGTTTCGTTAAATTGAACACTGACAACACTTTTCAATTTAATAAAAGTAAAATTTTGATTTAAAAATCAATTTGGAGGTTAAGGGTATTAAAATTTCGACTTAGACTTTTATACATTATGAGAATTTTTTGTCAAATGGAGAATTTTGATGCGTTTTATCAGCATATTTACAAAGAATTTCCCTCAAAATGCTACATTTTGAAGATATTTTTTCGCAGTGTATAAATATCATCAGAGGTCTCACTTTATATCCTTTATGTAGCATATTTTAGACAAATGTATTTCATTAGTCCAATCATATGTCAATAATGTAAAAATATTGATTGTAATTATTGATCTAAATTTTTCACCATGTGGAGAAAGCTTAATCCACAAAAAATGACACATTTCCAAAGGAATGAGGGAGGACTGAGACCCTCAAGATATGGGTCGTGGTGGGTAGAAAAAAATTCTTGTTCGTGCAGGTGTCTAGCACATGGCTCGTGATGGGGTTGCAATACAATTTACGCCTTCAAAAAGACGTTGGATGAACCACTTCGTGCTGCCATTAAGTTGTGGTATCATCGAAAGAAGAAAGAAGAATAAATAATAGAGATGGTGGAGAAGTTATGCGAATTTATACAAAAGCAACACTATCATCAACCGTCATTTGGCCAAGAATGTCAGAAGTTACAGAACAACATAGGATATAGTTAGCTGCATTCATATATACTTAAATACAATTTTATGTTTTGTACTTTTTGAATATTTGTTACACTCTTTAGAGATGAAATACAAAATCAATTGCAAATAATATCCCTTTTCTATTTTCCTTTCCTTCCGTCCAATTTTTAAAGACCATGGAAAAAATTAAAACAATTTTAGGGGCATGTTTTTTAAATGATTTTCACTGATTAGTTTGTTCGTCTGTCTTTTCGGCCGTTACTGCGTTTAAGGCCCAAACAGTTAGAGACAGAGATTTGGGATCTTCAAAAGAGCACCTTCATAAGTCGACCATGAGACCAATTAGCATGTCCCTTATCTTCATCCTTATTAGCCTTCACTACCAAAATCATGTCTTTTTTAGATTTCTCGAGAATACATTATCCAATTTTCTTCATTTTTAGATGTGTCCTAAAGGAGCTAGAGGAACATTTCGTCCTTATACGAAAATACCGTTAAATCATTTAAAAAAAATGGATTTTCAAGGTCAAAGATTAAAAATACACTGAAAAGCGTATTTCTCAACAGAATGGTATCATATTTGCCCCATTGAAGACGTTCTTGGAATTTTCGATTAAACTGAGCCGAATCCGACCGGTTATGATGCGGTCATGTTCCGGTACGTAACCTGTAACTTATTTTTGTGCAACATAGAATTATAGCACTCCTAAAGTATTTTGGGACATGTTTTGGTTTTGAGTGATTTACAAATCAGTTTAAGTCGGTTGTAAATCGGTAATGAACCAGTTATAAAACGATAAGTCCAAAAGACAAATGGAAATCTGATAAGTGGAAAATATTATGAATTCCATTTTCCAACGGTTGTCGTCTTCAAGGAGTTGCTTTGGAATACCATTAAAAATTCAAAAACGTTCAAAACTTATAATGCTGTTTGTTAAAAGAATGTTCTTCAATACAAGATGCTTATCACAGGAAATAAATGAAATAAAAATTTTGATTTTTTTTAATGCGGAACGCTTCACGATTTTGATTGTCGTCGTTGCATTAAGGCCATTTTAATATTCTCTAAATCGTTCCAGTTTAAAAAAAATCATTCATTCGAAGAATAAATTCAAAAAATTTTAAAAATCTAATATGCCTGATTATAAAATAACAAAGAAAACAAAATAAAACCGCAAATATAGTGAGTAAAATATTAAATTTTGGTTAGTAAAAACTTTCATCTTAACAAAAAACGATCTAATATCTAACGCGGTTTATGGTAAAATAAAAACCTCTTCATTTACCGTTCTCTAAAATTTGCATGAAAATTTTTGATTTCTGGCTCAACAACTTTATTTTTTTAACTTAAAAAAAAGAAAAATATCTCAAACCATTTTATAAAAAAAAACAAAAAATAGATTTGGAAAGAAGGAGTCGTATAAAGAATAATCTAGTGGAAACCGCGCTACCTCCAGACGACTACAGATTCGAACAACTTATTTTTTAAATGTAACGTTAATAAATTTGATCCATTACAATCATTTTTTTTATTAGTTGAATTCCTCAAATTTCCGGGAAACATCTATGGGTTAAATCCCTTGAGAACAAACGAAGTGGAATTTCCCCTGTATTCGAGAAAATATCAAGTAATGGAAGGGGGTCACTGAAGTTTGAAAAGCGATGTCTCATTCAAATAAAAACCTAAAAAAAAACAGTTGGGGTAATAAAAGTTATTATTAATCGTATCGGAATACTTTATTGAAATATAATTATACATTGAAAATGCGCATATCTATGCTTCGTACGATCCAAAGCTACAGAATAATTAAATTTTTCCTATGTTTCTCAATAAATATGATTCATCGCACCCATATTTTAAAAACTAGCGGAAAGTGTCCTGTATTTATAATACATTGCGGAGTCGCATTTATTCAGAAACATAGGAATGATTTGGTCATTACAAAGCTTGGAATCGTAAAAAGCATGGACACTTTCCCCTATACGGTTTTTTTTTGTAAGTGCTACAGTATCGCAGACTATTCTATAGGGGGAAGTGGGGCACCTTTGAACGTGGGGCAGCTTTGAAATTGGAATTTAACTCCTATTTTTAAATTGAATTGAGCCATATCATAACGTAATTTAATTTCTCAATCTGTTTGTGTAGCTAAAATATCATAATAAAGTCCAGTTTCCTTTAAAAATAGGAGGAAAGAGTCCAATTTGAAAGTTGTCCCACATTTAAAAATTCCCCACTTCCTCCTAATTTATTTGTGTTTATTATTTCTAGAATTACATCGGTATTTGAATTATTTCATGTCGAATGTAGCCCGTCATTCCCCTATTGTCAATTAGAAAGGGTCTGTCGGTATTACAGATATTTTATCCAACTTTTGTTGAACCTCAGACACAAACCGTTCCGTGTTGACTCTTCCCCAGAAGATTGAGGTACAAGTTGTGTAATAAGAAACCAAGGGAAAAGTTTTGCAGTGGAACACTCATTCATAAGTTTACTAGGAAAACAAAAGCGTGCTTAAGTCTCTTGTAAATAGTTAATGAAAAAAACCGATCAATATAATTGCATGACTAAAGTAAACAAAACAAATACATTTTCATTGATATCACTCTCACCTTCTGTGCTAAATTGAATGTTGTAATTTAATTAGTATATTTATTTTCTATCTATTCAGAAATATCTTTCTACCCTTTAATTCACTCTTTTTTCCAATTAGTTTGAGTGGTACGAAAAGGCCTGACAATGGGTAAAATAAGTATTTTGACTATTTCAGTGGCAACTATTTAAAAGTTGAGTTTGAACAAGTGAAACAAAGTGAAGCAAAATGTTATCTAATAAGATAAATAATTTTTTCAAACCAATCAATATTTATTCAGCACATCGTCCTATATTTTTTTGTTTGTCATTTTCTGGATTGTTTCCATTTAAAATTATCAACAAGGAGGACAAATCTAAAATGGTTTTGACACTCCATGGACTTCTCAGTACACTTTCTCATATAATATTATTCACTCTTTGCTACGTGAGGACAATGAGGAAACATCAAAGTATTGTTGGATATTTTTTAAGCAGTGAAATATCCTCATTCGGCGATACTTTCCAATTTGCCACAAGTATAACGTCCATTTCTGCAATTTATGTTTGCAGTTTCATAAAAAGGAAAGAACTTGTAAAGTTTTTCGAAGGAATGTCCAATATTGATGCTAATTTTGCTGAATTGGATCATAAGAAGAATTATACGGGAACCTTGGCTCTCATTTGGATAAATCTTGTTGTAATGTTTATTCTTTACACAACATATTTATCCGGAAGCTACTTGTTGCTCCACAGATCTTCTATTTATCCGGAAATTAGTGTTTGGGTGGCATGTTTTCTTCCCTTCTACATGATTTGCCTCTCAATTGTTTTTCACGGATGTCTCTTGAAGGAAGTCGAATCTCAATTCGCAACCCTCAATTCTGTATGACAAATCCTCAAGAAATCCCTATAGTGCAGTTGTCTGAGAAGTTCTAATGGAAAAGTGAGGAATTTTCCAATAGGGGAAAGTGGGGCGCTTTTGAAAGTGGAGAGCTTTTAAATTGGGGTTTTTTACTAATGTTTAACTGGAACTGAGGCATATCATAATGTAATTTAACTTCTCAATCTGTTTGTGCAGCTACATTATATCATGATAAAGCTCAATTGTATTTAAAAATAGGAGAAGAATCCCAATTTCAAAGGTGCCCCACTTTCCCCTATATTTCTTAAATATTAATCCCAATATTCGTTCTGAAATATAATACGAATCTCGTGTTATTTTTAATCTTCTAGTAAGATTAGTTTTCATTTAATTTATTTCCTGGGTTAAGCATATCTTGTATAGGAGTATATTCTTTTAAAAAACAGCTTTATAACTTTTGGTTTTCCGGTACATATGGAATTTTCTAAAACGCTTAAATATTTCTCCAAAATTAAATTAAATTGTCAAAGCTGTGAAAAGCTCTATTAGTTTTTCCAAGCTTATCAAGCTCAGAAATGCCCCATGAAACATGTGAAATTTTCCATAAGAATGTCATGGAATCTTCTAAGAAAATGCACTGTGGGGATAAATTTTCACACAAACCAAAAGAACATTTTATTTAATTGCAGATTCTTGCAGAATTGCGCGATCAAGAAATTTCAAAGAGAAAATTGACAAGGGAGATCCAAGTAGAAAATTACAAGCATATAAGTGTTCATTCTCAAAAACAGACAGATCCTCTGGATAAGACTCTTGATACAGTAATAGGAATTCATGGAAAATTATACGAATGCTGCAGAGCAATACAGAACTATTTTTCCGTCCAAATGTTGAGCATAATTTCCATTTCTTTCATGACAATTGTATTTAGTACATTCTACGTCCTCTCAATGGTATTCCAAAGCAATACCTTGAAGACGACAACTGTTGGAAAAGTGGAATTCATAATATTCTTTACTTATCAGATTTGCATTTGTCTCTTGGGAATTAGTCATATTGGACACAGAACGAATAGTGTAATTGAGAAGGTAAGTTTACAAATAAATAGTGACTTAAAATTTTGTACTTATATTAAGGTATATTCTGTTAAAATTTGTAGGGGAAAATTTAAAGTTTATATCAGTTACAGTGTCGTTCAAAAATTTCTCGACAAATATAACTTTTTGATTTTTTTCTTTTTGCAAATGTGTTGCTTGTAATCCATATAGATGGTATTTATTATATATATTTTAAAGTTAGTTCGGCTAACTTCTCTTGATCCTGTTATATTTTAAAGTAATATCAGTTGAGAGACAAATTGTGGATTTCAACATTTTTAAAGTTTGCAATGGTCAATCTTTTGTTACACTACAATTTAGGTTAAAATGGAAAGTTAGAAGAAGTTTAAAGTCATTAGAAGTCGTCAATTGTTTAATTTTATGGAAAATCAGTGGAGGATATACATAAAATCGTCAAAATTTCTAGAAATAAGGCGCAAGTCGCACAAGTACATTTGGAAAACGCTACTGGCCTACCCAGGGTTTCGACTCAGAGGATTGATAACCTCGGGTTTGACTCTAATCCTAATGTTATAACTTCAAAACATAACAGGATAAAAACAAGTTAGCAGTACTTATTTGACCATTTTTAATCTTTTTTTTTAAATGTGTCAAGAAACTTTTGACCCATAAAAAATGTACGACTTTGAGAAAACAATTATTTTTGATATGAAAGAAAGCAAACTAATTTTATTTAAAATACATAAATAACATTTATGGATTACAAGCAACTCATTTGCAAAAAGAAACATTTCAAAAAGTTATTTTTTTCTATAATTTTTCCACCTGGTTTCTCCAAGAAACCTATGGGCGACACTGTATTTTAGTTGGAATGATAGGGGAAAGTGGCCTACCTTTGAATGCGGTAGCCTTTGAATGCTTCAACTTTCTCTTATTTCCCAAAGCTAAAATACCATTTTGGTAATCTAAGTTAATACAAAATAGTTAATAGTATTAACTATATCTCACAAAATAGAATTTTTGCTTTGAGAAATAAGAGAAAAATTGAAGCATTCAAATGCAGGCCACTTTCCCCTATAGGACAATATGTACAAGAAATATTGCTTAACTAAATCAAAACCATTGGCACTCAATGGGTCAAGTGATAGAACACTCGCTCTATGATGCAGGTTTCGAAGTAGTAATAAATGTTCCGAACTCCTCTTGCGGAAAGATCTACGTTCCTCTATGTAATGTTGTGCCACCATTATTATTATTTTTAAATCAAAACCGTAAAGAAAATTTAATTTAAAAAACTTCATCTAAAGTAAATTTGGTGCTAGAGATGTGCTCCTGGAAGACCAACTAAATTTTTTAATTTCTAATCGATCAACTAATGTCTATGAATGTAATGAGTATACTCACTTAACCCATTCTCCCATAAAATACCTCACAATATTATTATTTTGTGATAATTCCTTCTCATTCTAGAACATCGAAACGCCTATTCACGTATTCAAATTGATTTACAATGTCAAGGATCCAGAATGCAAAGAAAAGGTAAATTTGTGATAAAAGTTTTGAAAAAAATGCATTGATAATAAAGTTTCAAAGAAAATAGTAATTAGAGTAAGTGTACCAAATTTCGGGCTAGTTGCAAGCGCAAAAGTTTAATGTTTTAAATGTAATATTTTTAATACAAATTGATTTTTTTTGTTACTTTTTTTTAAGGAGTGTTGCTTGGAACCTTATAGATTGTTAATTATCTTTGTTTTCTCTAAAATCATTCTTAATACAGTTTAAAATGAAAAACTATGTAGACGTAGCTTTGGGTATTGTTTCGGCCACCTTGAGCCTCATAGTTTCTTGCCATTCCGGAATTCTTACAAAGTCTTTTTTTGTCTTCTCTTTTTATTTTATAATGTTAGAATATTCAAAACAAAAAATTCTTGAAAATTCAAGGAATAAAAAAAGTGGCCAAAATTGCAAGCTGGCCGAAATTTGGTACAGATCCCCTTATAGATGAAATATTTTTCAATTTTCAGCTGAAAATATTTTCGGATAGCTTGCTTCATGTGAAAATACAATTTACTGCCTATGATCTCTTCAAACTTGATAAAACAATTATCGTTACTGTACGTAAATGAGTTAAATAAGAGGAAGCGGGGCTAAGTCAGTCAGGAACTAAATTTTCAATCAGATAATTTAATTTGTTTAAAATAGAATATTAAATAAAAAGTGGATATGAATCTCTATATTAATTGAAATATTAGAAATGAAATACAAATACTTTATTTACTGACTAATTTGGTCCCATTCTCCCCTAATACTCCAGTTCATTTTGTAAGGTATTTAACCATTATTTTCAGGTAATCGGAACAGCATCGACATATTTAATTGTTTTAATACAACTTGTAATCTAAAATATCAAAAATACAAGGAAAAAAGGACAAACGGACAGACGGACAAACAGCCTGACGACAATTCTCAGAAATCATCTGAAACGCGAAGATTTTTGGGAAAAGTGGTCTTCACGGTATGAAAGGTTGGAATTTTGGGGAGTTAAAACATCGGGAAACTGCTCTCTCTGTGGAGTTCGAGCTGTAAAAGTATATTTTCAAATGGAAAATAATTAATAAGAAAATGAATTAAGCAATAAATTAGGGTTGCCAGTGTACTCATTTCACCTTTTCCGATGTAGCACTATTTTTAACGATCTCAAGCCTGGTTGAAAATATAATTCAGAATATGTTTATTTATCTAGACTTAAGAGTTCATTAAATTTTCACTAAGCTCTTAATCATAAAAAGATACTTTACAATATCTTACTCCTGGATTCAGTGATAAGACGGCGGCGGATGTAGAAAATATTTGCAATAAAATTTGTGTTTTGTTTAACGTAATATTTTCAAATAATACTGTTAAATTTTAAATATTTTATGTGTTTTTAAGATATAATATAATATATTAAATTGGAAAAGAATAAAGAATATATTTATGCATATAAAAATTTGTTTTATTGTATTAGTAAATTTTTAGGCCCAAATTCTCGCACCAGCATAAATCACGAAATATTTAGAAAACATTCCGATGTGGGTGAAACGATATGCATAGCATTATCTGTATGGCATTCTTTCGAAATTCATCAGAGAGCCTTATCTAATCATTTTGAAGCTCAAGATCCAATTAGGTAAATATTGGGTCAGTTTGCACCAACAAACCAATACAAACGCTACGTGTTTATAAATATTCTTGCACAGAAGCTATTAGCGATATTTAACTATTTTTAGCACCATCTCAGTCTTGAAAATTTGTGCACAGAGTGAAGAAGTAATTTTCTTTCAGACGTGCTTCAAAAATTGTTTCATTCACAAAAAAGACCAACACTCTCTCTCTCTTATTTGTTAGCCAAAATTCTGTGAATAACTTGCCAGTTCTAAAGTAGTGTCTGAAAGTGCTGTGAGCCAGTGATAAGACAATGAGGATTATTCTCAGTTTCCTTGGAATACTCCTCCTACACAATGTACTTGCCCATCGGATCCTTGGAATATTTCCTCTGGCTGCAAAGTCGCACGATGCTCTATTCCAATCAATTGTTGAGGCACTCGCGGAAAGGGGACATGAAATGACTATTATCAGGAGTCTTCCAACTTCCTCCAAACCTTCTCAGAGCTACCAAGAATTTTTGCTGAGAGACATGGAACCATTAGTTGCCTCATTCAACCTAGAAGTAAGAAATTCAGCCAAAAATTACAATTAAGGGGTTTGTCATTGATCTCTACTCCGAGTCAAAATTGATAAATACAGAAAAACATAGTGTGAAGGCTACCTATTTGGTCAAATTAACACCACATATGGGCAAAAAATTTTAATACATTAATTAACGGAAGTAAATAAGTTCAAAATTTATTCGCGCATTTTGGTCAATTAATTGGATACATAAAAAAGTTAATTATGTTAAGTTAGAAAAACTTTAGCATGATTAAAGCGTGTCTTATTTTAACATAATTAATTAAATAAGTACTGCAATTTCCGAATTTCTTTGGCTTTCAATCCAAAGACATGTAAACATTTCAAACAAGAACGTTGTTAAATGAAAACTATTTCGGCCGAAGTATATGCTTCATCTTGCAAATCTTCATGAGTAAATAATTTAGTACATTTTCGGTTTTTCTAATTTCCTGTTTTGCCAAAATTCCATTCAGAAAATTAATAGTAATGGCTCCGGTACATCTTTTAGATCTGGAAAATTTCACGAAATCAAAATTCGCATCAATTTCCTTCTCGTACGCTTAGCATGTGTCTATCTCATTCTTTCGTACTCCAAATTCGACAGGCTAAATTGAATTTGTTGTGATTTTAAAAAGAAGGAGAACAATGCGAAATAATGAGATAGACATATGCAAAGCATGTGCTTTCTCACATAAGGGACACAGGGGAAAGAAAGGGATTCAAATTTCGATTGTAAAAAAAATTTCCTGATCTAAAAGGTGTGCCGAAGCCAAAATGGCTATGGCACACCTTTTAGTTCAGGAAAATTTTGTAAATTTAAAATCAATATCTGTTTCTCTCTCAAAAGTTCCATATGCCCATCTCAGTCTTTCCCACTCAAAATCATATTGAACTAAATTTTTCAATTTTCAATTTTTGTTTTCAATTTGAAGTTTATTTCAAGTTTAGATTTAGATTAAGTTCAGATTGAACTAAATTAAATTTAGTGTGATGTTCAAAAAAAGAAGTAGAGTACGAAAGAGTAGGATAGATTTACAATTTGAGAAGGGAAAGGATGTGAATTTCGATTTCACAAATTTTTTGTTGATCTGAAAGGTGTGCCAGCGCCATAAAGACAAATTTTGAAATTAGTTTATTGCAGAAATTGTCAATATAGTTTTTTTAAAGCAAAACTTTTAGAATTCGTCGTCAATTTAAAATGAAAGAGAACTTATTGGACCATACAATATTTTAATTTGTAAAATAAAGAAAACATTAAAAAAATATTAATTGAAAAAAAATGAAAATCTATAAGTTGATCTAGGCATATAGCTGGCTTTATTTAAGGGGTTACATAGATCTTGAAGACTAAAAGAGCAGCATATTTTCTTTAAATTTTTTAAGCAAATAAAAATACGGCATTTAAACAAAAATTTCTAAAATTTTCAATTTAAAACTATAAAAATTCAGTCGTTGGGAACTGATTTTTGAAAACTTTTTTTATACTTATACTCGTAAAAATTTACTTTGCGGTAGTCATGATTAGTCACAGTAAATTAATCACAAGTCAGAAAACGAAATATTTCCCATTACTAATAATTTTAAATTATGTTAAAAATAGTATTTCAAGAATATAATGATATTTTTTAGTCTTCATAGACCACATAACCCCTTAAATTATTCATAGAAAAATTTCTGCTGTTAGTCGGATCTCTATAAAATTTTTACAAAATGTTTTCTTCATTAACAAATCATTCATAAATTTATTTAAAAAATAAATCCCGAATTTATTTGAAAAAATCCCTGCTGTACCAGGACTGTTCCCATTTTCGCCGCATCTGTTCCCATTTTCACCGCGATTGTTCCCAATTAATGTTTTAAGCTGTCCACAGCGGCGCTATGCTTTATAGCTAATTTACAAAGTCTTGTTTTCCTAATTAAACAATTTAATTAATTTGAAAAGATTAAGATAAGTCCTAAAAAAATTATTTATTAAATAATTTCGCTATTAAATAATTTTTAAATAAGATTTTTTTCTTTACAGAAAAACTTAGCAGAAAAGTTTTAAATATTAAAAAAAAAACATTTACATATAATATATATATTTTTTAAAAATATTTTGAGGTAGAGCAACTTTTTTATTAATCAGTGCCTAACCAAAAACTCCAATACATTTCAAAGGATAATTAATTTTAGTAAGTAGAAGTGGCCAAAAGTGGGAGAAAGTGGCCTTGAGGCGTATCACTCCCCTATTGCATAAGAAAAAAAAATCGATAGATAATTTGAGAAACTAAACGTAAGTAATAAATCTTCCGGGATTTTAAACAGATTGCTCGAAGCACATTTGAAACAACAGATTTTGCCCTTACTTTTGCCGAAAATCAATCAACCCTCGAGTGGGATCGGTGTGTGAGAAATAAATGACAAACCCTTTGATTGCCAACCACTTGAATTGATTGAAAAGGCCCTCAAATGGAACCGTATCCTACAGAATTCCTTTGCACCCAATATCTGGAATGTCTATCGAGATTTCTCAGGATTGATCGAGATGTCTGAGCGGTTGTGCAGGAGTCTCCTGAAATCTGAGGCACTATCCAATGTGCTGACCATACATGAGGAGAACCCTTTTGATTTAGTGCTAATTGAGCTCTTCGCCACGGATTGTCCCCTGGGAATTGCCAGCGAGATGAATTTGACCACAATTGGTATTAGTCCGTGCGCCCTAATGCCATGGCACTACACCAGGTTCAATCTGATGGATTTCCCATCATTTATACCTACGGAAAATTCACCTTTTGCCACCCAAATGACTTTCTGGGAACGGATAGTTAATTTTCTCACTGGTAAAGTCATGAAGATACTCTTTAGGTTGTTGTGAATTTGAAATTAACATTCCCCATAGCGCAAGTGTCCATGAAGTTCTGATAGTGAGGACATTTCCATGGAAAATTCTAGAACATTTCCCTATTACTAAACGACTTTCCGAGATAGGGAAAGCTGGGGTAGATTAGAACATTTTTAATAGCTGCTTAATTCATTGAGGATAATCGAATCAGTAGGGGAATCGCCTCATCACCTGATAGTCACTCATCGCTGGCATAATAGTTGTTCGCGTGAATTTTACCCTTTTAGGGTAAATGGCGTAGGAGACCGGGGCAGAATTAGCCAGTAAATGAAATTTTTCATTGAGCATAATTTTTATTAAAATGTTTGCATCATGCTAACAAATACTTCAATAAATAGGAAGGAAAGTGTAATTTTGGAATAAATAGTGGTTTCTTTAATATTCCTTCTAAGACATGCTATAACATCCCACTGTCTAATACCATGCGTGGCTAAATCTACCCCGGTCGCCCCTATATTGTTGCCTTTTTGTCGATTTAATCTATTATGTCCATCAGCAAAGGCCATCCTTAAGTGCTAGAATTAAAGAAAAGCAGCAGGGGTGCAAAGTTACATATACTCCTACTCCTCAATGTCTTCTTGACTGCCCCAGCCTACCCTATATGAAACATCCACGGAAACTCTATGGACAATTTCTTACGGAATATACGAATTTTCCATGGGAATTCAATAGGATTTCTTATGGAAATGCGCTATGGGGATTTTTAAAGCATTTTTCATGTTTTCGATTTTTGTCCTATTCATCAGGAAAATCCAGGAACAAGATACTGCTCTCCTGAAGGAACACTTTGGCAGTCACGTTAGAGATGTCGAAGTTCTGGGACATGAAATATCCCTGGCACTCGTGAATCAGCACTTTTCCGTGAGTGGAGTGAAACCTCTCAATCCGAGAGTCATTGAAATCGGCGGAGCACATATTAAATGGACGAATGAATCTCTTTCGGAGGATTTTGAGGCATTTTTCACATCATCACCAGCTTCAGGAATAATTTATATCAACTGGGGTTCAGTCATACGATCATCAAGTCTGCCAGAGAGTCATTTGAGGGCACTAAGAAATGCTTTAGACAGGTTGCCCATGAATGTGATATGGAAGTGGGAGGATGATGTACCCTTTCCCAATAAATCCACCAGGATTCTCGTGAAGAGTTGGTTGCCCCAGCTCCAAATTCTCTGTCATCCCAAGACAAAAGTCTTCCTCACCCATGGAGGACTCTTGAGTGCCAATGAAGCGGCTCATTGTGGAAAGCCCGTGATCGTGACTCCGGTATTTGGTGATCAACATCTCAATGGAGCAGCTCTGGTAGAGCGTGGGATGGGTATTTTACTGCCACTCACTGATTTCACCGAAGAGACAATCTATGCTCGTCTTATGGAAATTCTCAAGCCACAGTATCAACTCCGAGCCAATCAACTGTCTCACCATTTTAACCATCGTCTCATGAATCCCCTGGAAATCGCCGTCTGGTCCATTGAGCATATTCTCATTGAGCCAAGTGCAGCAAAATTTCTTCAGACACTTCCAGTCGATTTTAACTACACGAAAGCCAATAATTTTCAGGATTTTACTCCTATAATTTTGGGAATTTTCACATCTGTCCTTGCCATCTGTATTCTCTTCATTTTCATGGCAATTTCCCATTTAGCGAGAAAATTAAAGGCAAAATTTGTATGAATATTCAGAGCTGACAGAAAAACTCAATGATAAATCCCACAATTTTAAGGATTCTCTCAATTAAACATGAAATGCAAATTTCAGTAGAATAATAAATACTCTCACCAGAAAATTGCTTCCTTCAGGAAAATTTTCTCCTTTTTGGAAGACAGAATTCCAATGAAATGTAATCACAGTAAATATTTATTTAGTGTATTTCTCACACAGTTTGAGACTTTCAAATGGAATTAAATCTTTTCTATCCCAGCTGACCAGGGGGAGGACCTATTCCACCCCTTGAAGAATTTTCCGTCTTAAATGAAAAATATTTTAAAGAAAAAGCAGTCATATGTTCATTTTTTCTTGTCATTTAATCTAAGAGAAATGAGAAATTGGTATTAAAACGTAATACTATAGCGAAATAAGAAAATGCATGTTTAAACATCCAATAAATAATAAATTGGATAGGATATTGCATAAGCAGATTCTGATATAAAAAAGAGATAATATAATACTATTAATAAAAAAAGAGAAGCGAATTCAATTAAATTTATTGTCAGTTGTGAAAGACATATTTTACAATATTGTAGTACAAATTTATATAAATGGCAATAAAATACCATAAAAATAATAAATAGGAAAATATTTGTTGAGCTAGGGGAAACTGGGGCACCACCAAACACGGGGTAGCACCAAACACTAATTTTTATTTCTAAACTATTTGGACTATCTTAACCATTTCTTCAGTAGACAAGCATCCCTATAGTACCTATAAATTCGTATAGGTCTTGTTCTTAGAAGTCGAATATCTGATTAAAAAATCGCAGTATTTGGTGCTACCCCGTGTTTGGTGGTGCCCCAGTTTCCCCTACTTGAGGAATTCAGAATAAAAAAAAACTAATAAGGAACAATATTTTGTTAGAAATTTAAAAACGCAACAGGGCAAATTAAAAATTATTTACAAAAATTGTACTCCCTCTTTACCAAAAGAGTCGTATATGTTCGACTACAAAAAATAAATTTAAATTTATTTTTTGATTAATAAAAAATCTCATCCCCACTCATCCCTCAGAGAAGAGATGAGCTCGTTAAAAATCGTATCTAATCGGAAAATATGTATATGAGTTTACTGGCAATCGTAAATTGTAGAATTTCATGCATAACCCAGCTGAACTAGAGGAGCAGCTGCCACTGCTTACAAGTTTGTACCTAGTACAATAAGTGCTTTGTATCTCTTTGCGGAATTACGTATTTTATTGAATTTTATGAACTGCTTGATTTTATTTTCGAATATTATTCGCTAGAAATGTACGCCGAATATTAATATCTTTTAAATGTCAAAACTAATCATAGAAAACGTATCAGAATGGAAAATTCAAAGTTTTTGCAACTCAGAAAAATTATCTTATTGTTTGTAAAGCTTTCCGAAAACAACCTCATCACCAATTCAAGCCAAGATGTTTCAAGTATAAGGTGGGCCAAATCGAAGTTCCAGTGACGTAGATACTTTTACCCGACTGGTACAGTGTTGACAACACAGATTTGTCAAACATTTGTAATAGAAAAATAAGAATCGAATAATTTTCCTAAGATTAATTAATTTTCTTCATAAATGATAAATTTTGATTTAAAAAAAAAACACCTTTTTACTAATATGACCACATGTATGATATTAAAACTGCCTAGGATAAAATATGGTCCATATTATGCTATTAAACATCAATAATTTCCTTAAATCGATATTCCATTGTTAAATTTTAAAATTTAATCTTATTTTGCAGCAAATTGCATGCATGCTAATTGCATTCAAAATTGTACACTTCTTAGTCAATTTTCAATTTTGTTAAGTTTTTTTGAAAAATTATAGACAACACAGAAAAAAAATCACAGCATTCTCGTCAAGGCTAGCATTACTGGCCAATCCAATTTATCTCAATAGAAATGGACAAAAGTCGTTAATAAAATTATATGTGAACTTTAATGAAAAGTATTCACTTTCCTAGCTTAATGGAGCAATAATAATCGCCATATAGCGAAGTCAACCCAAATCATTAATATCACTGAGACCATTTCAGTAAGGACTGCAGCGACAGCTGGGTAGATGGTCACATTTTCATATAAAAAGTCGTTTATTTTTCAAAAGCAGAAGATGATGAATAATGCTTATCAGAATGACTTTCAGATCAATTTGTAATATATTGGGGGTCATCCGGGTGAGAAATTTGTAAGTCTTTCTGCGAATATTTGGTTTCATTCGCGGAAAAGTGACAGTATCGTGAGTCCATTTCTGAGAAGAATTTTTTAAACGAAAGAATAATACAAAAGAAGGAAAACTTTTAATTGGCATACAGATAATAAGAGAGTCGTAGGGTTCTTTTTTTTTGCTTTAAATCACACTCAATGAATTTTAAATTATCTCAATTTCACAGGGCAATAGATAGGAATGAAGAATAATAAAGATTTTGCAGAGAATGTCCTCTGGAAAAGCATCTCATTGGAAATTTTCATGAAGAAATTTACTCGCTTACTCAGCATAATCATCTTATCAATCAACATCATTTCCAATTTAAATATTTCCCCATCTCTTTCCTCCCGAAAATGTTCTCTGCCGTTTTTATGTGGATGATTTAAGTATCGGTGGTTGTTGCTTTTCATAACAAAACCCAATCCAAAATCAATTGGAGTGACATAATGGGAACATTTTTATTAGAAAACATTTATGTATAAATAAGAAGAATAATGAATAAATCAATTCACTGCTGAATTAATTGGAGAAAATTTAAATAAATCATTTAGAAATCAGTATGGAAACAATTTAAATAAATCAATGAATGTGTGTGTGCATAATTTAGATGTACCCAGAACCAATGTGAATGATTATATTCTTTTGCGCAAACACACTAATTCCACTGGATGAACATCAATATTATAATGCTATGTATAATATATAGCTATATGGCACAAGTACTCTAAAAATCAAGTAGAGTAAATAATGTGCAAATTGAAATTTGAAGAAATATTAAGTTGAGGAATCTCTCAAAGTATATTTATGCTAATTGAGTGAAATTAATTCGCGTGATTAATGGTAAAATGGAATGAGCAGAAAAGCTCCGCAGCTCAGTTTAATTGAAAGAGTGAGGAAGCTTTTAAAGTCATCGTTTGTGGAATATTTCACCGTACAAAAAGCACATGGAGATTTTGTGCTACTGAGGGAAAATATTTCACTTCAGGAAATTAGCACGTAAAACTCGCTGGTTGTAATTAATTATAATCATTTCGGAAAATGAAGAGATTGACACTGTGGCTAAATATTGTCCGAAATTCCAATTGAAAATTAAATACCGCAGAATTATTAAAATTTATCAGGATATTTATTATGTGGGCATTTTTGTATATATGGCACCAATAAATTTTATTTACCTATAATAAAAAAAAAATTGCAGAGTATATTTACTTTCGATGCAATTGACGCCCCATATTCACCCGCATGTTAATAAATTGTATGACACATTCCAACTAAACCAGAAATAATCCAATTTTACAATCAAACAAAATCATTAATGGATGTTATTTTAAGAATAATATGTGTGTACTTTATCGTTTATTATCAAAAATATAAATTCATATGTATTTATTTTCACGCAATATTTTCTGCTATATCGAGGTTTATTGCATCATTTATTGTCGCGCTTTTGGCTCTTCAAAAAATTTTGCTGAATATCAATATTACTAGTCACTATTCCAATAGGTAAATTAATTTTTGTTATTTTTTCCAACGGAATAATACCAAGAGGTAAATACCTCTAGGTTCTATTATACGAACATTTCATAACAAAATTCACAATAAACATCATGCTTCTGAAAGGGTATTTTCTACACAATTAGCATCTAGGTACAGCATCTAAATAGCATCCAAGTACAATTTCGAGCACTTTGCAAAGCCTAGAACACTTTCCCACCCCCCCTTTTTGTTCAATATCAATTGTATTTATGTATAGAGAATCATCAGAGCAAGTGATACTCAAATTATCCAGTCTGACCCACTGATCCAGTCTAGACCACTGATCTATCAATTGAGTTATGAGAAAAATTTTCAAAAAAAAGAAAACACCCTACATAGTGATATACTGCTAGTGATTATCTTACTGACTTATAAAATTCGTCTGATCCCTGAGAAAATCCGCGAAAACACAATTTAGTCGATCACTGAAGAGGGTCCACATCATATAGGTACCGAAAGCTCTGGGCAAGACCTAAAAAGTATTTTCCTCTTAAGGTGACCAATTTTTCATTGGCGGAGAACGGAGATACTCCCTATCAAGAAAATCGCGCCAGTTGCCATTGTTAAATAAGTGCTATAAAATATTGAAGAAGAATCTTCACTGAGAAAAAAAGGGGGTGCGATTAACTTTTTTTCCTCATAAATTTAACACTTTTTAGGTGTAAAAACATATCAACATTTTTTAATGTTGATTTTACACCTTTTAAGGGTAAAATCAACATGAAAGAAGGGTAACTTTAATCCCCAATAGACCTAAAAAGCATAATATTTACACCGATTTCGGATCAATACTGCAGGTTAAAATTAACATTTTGGAATGTTATTTTAACTTTTTCGGATTTCTCTCAGTGTTATCACTAATCTATCAAATGAGATTACTTCATTACTTTTGTCTTTCAATTGTTATTTTTGAATGTTTCCATTTTATTTCCAGAGCTCCAAAAATTCGAAATGGCAGAGCAGCAAGCGCTAAAGTAGCGAATAAGTGAAATTGCATTTTAGACTTCCGATCGATGATCGAATAGGTTTGGTTTGGCTTTATCTGTTCGAAAAACTGTTACTGATCCGAGCCAGTATTATACGGGCTTCAGACCTGAGGCTTAGCCAAGTGGCTTAACTTCTCTAATTTATTATCAATTGTGATTTTTTGGGAAAATTTAACTTAGGATTGGATTATTAAAAATAAATAACCTATTAGGCTCTCAAAAAGCAATTAAATTGCACGCTATTTAGGATTTTGAGACCTACGGAAACTGGGCTAAACCTCTAGTCTGAAGACCGCTTTAGGGTTTAAGCTTTCCTATCTTATTCTTTAGACTTGATCCTGGTCTCATGCAAAATCGCGATTATTTCCCATAATCTTTGAATTTTTCGAACATTTAAAAAGGTGTTTTGTTTATTTTATCATTACTAAGGATGTATACGGTGTATACGTATTTCTCATTACAGAGAAATATTCAAAACAAATGTTCCTTGTGAATATCAAACCGATCGATCGAAGGATTACAATATATCACAAATTTGATTTGAAAAATTTTGCATGAATCTACCCCACACTTCATTGTGATAAATTCCAATTCTTTTAAAAATGTACACATATTGATTTTTTTTATCGTTTCTAACACTTTTCAATTAAATTTATTCTCTGCACATTGCGAACACTACTATAGTGAATTTCAACGTATAAATGAGCGTATAAATTTGTCGAATGTCTATTTGGGAAATTGAGAGCTTTTTTTTGTGCTCCATACTCT
This sequence comes from Phlebotomus papatasi, assembly GCF_024763615.1. Classification (NCBI taxonomy): domain Eukaryota; kingdom Metazoa; phylum Arthropoda; class Insecta; order Diptera; family Psychodidae; genus Phlebotomus; species Phlebotomus papatasi. Next base: position 89,261,695 of record NC_077224.1, on the reverse strand, counting down.
CATCCTATATCCATCGATTTATAGCAGTGAAAAAAAATCAACCCACGTATCTTCATTTATTTGCTCATTTGACATACAAATGCAAATATTCCACTTTAAAGCTCTATTTTTCATTTTCAACTGAGTGCATAGGAGTGATGGCAGAATGTTCAGAGCACAATTGTCATAAGCCTTGCCGCGTGATGTAGCAAAAAGCAGAATAATGTTGCGACAGTGCACAAGAAAGTTCATGGAAAATTGTTAGAATGGGAATGTGACACAAAAGTTCAAATACAGCTTCATTGCGAAAACTTTCCCACGAAAATTTTCTTTCTATGAACTTCTATCATCCCCTAAGCTCTATATATACCCATTTTCTACCATTTTCAAGTGTGATACAGCTATGGTAAAAGTCTACAAAAGCTCCTCAAAATATCAACTCAAAATAGCATAAATTTCTCGTTTTTTGGTGTATACACAATTCTTCATTTCTATACTTGCCAACTAACTGCCAATGAGATGTTCCATTGATATGAATATTAATGTTTTCCTGCAAAATACTCTCGAAAATGTTTAGAGAATGATTTATATAAACATTAGCAAAGGAGAAATTGTAGAAAACGTAAACAATTTTCTTCAACTCCACCTTCTGCAACATAAGGAATATGAAATATTAAAATGTTTACTATCTTCAGTCTCAAATGTAAGAAACCTATATCGTTCTATGTATATTTGGGTCATGCGATACGAAAAATCCACGAAGGCAATTCAGTAAAATTCAAATTTTGTTCAACGGCATCAACAGGGAAGGATTTTTGCAATTTCTTCCAAAGAAATAGCTTAAGGCTTTTGTGTTGAAAGTACTATCTAAGCCATATACACTGACATGACTGGCATATAAGAAAATTATAACATAAATTAGTTTTTAGTTTCCTTTCATAAAACTGTTCATCCATTCAGTTGTGTGCATTATCTTCATGTCCAAAATCTTTCACCTTTAAATTTCGGAATTAAAAAACTGGAATGGAAATGTGACTCCTTATTAAGTTGTCTTTAATTTAAACCCAGTTGCGTGAATCTATTAAAACTTTAAATTCCCGTGGCTTTATTCACGCTACCGGGGGAGAGGGGGCTCAGTAATTGGCCCATCACTAAACGGCCCATTCGTACAATTGGGGGTATAACTGGAATTTTTTATTTTCAAAAATTCGAAAACTATTTTCATAAAATAATGAAATTTATGTGAAGATAAATTGTAGGGGAAAGCGTGCTACCTTTGGACGACGCAAGCTTCGCACAACTCATTTTTTTCAAAACGGGTTTAAAGAATTTGTTGCATTATAATATTAAGGTAGCTCGCTTTTCTAAATTCTAATTAAATGTCCGTATTTTCTTACAAACATTCAGGAAGCAGTCAAATAATATAGTTTTCAATTATCCACAACGCGATTTTTCTAATGCAATCTTTAATTTTTTTAATGTAAATTTCTGATATTTTAAGTTTTTGAGAGAATTATACTTGAGAAACTCCAGTATATTAATAGCTCAAGCCGATATATTTTGACTGTAAGTTTTATTTTATTATCAATTCGTAGGACTGTTGGGTCTAGAGGACTTGGAGGGAGAGAGGCCGTCATGACGAAGGTTCTTTTAGGCCAATGAATAGTATCAATCACTGTTCAGCTGGGGTCGCTGGGGTGGTAACTCTGAGGGGTGCTATAACGGCGGCTAACCTCAAGTTACGATATCGCTATAGCTCCGTTAGACGGGGTTATGAGTGCTCGTTATGCCCTAGACACACTTACGATTTAAGCCGAGAGACGATTTAGTGGAAAATAATGGAAGGGAAATGTAGTTTGATCATCATTTCTAATATAATTATGCTAAGCCGTCTCTAGGCTAATCCTCATGTCTGTCAAGGTCTTTACAATTAATGTTCAACATAACGACCGTATTTGGTCACCAAACTTTCTTAAATTTCGCTTTCTATAAAGCTAGTCAAATGTTAGGCATAATACAGCCAAAGCATTACGAACGGTTAAACAGGTTAAACTACATCTTTTCAGCCTTTTAAGGACGATTGGAATACCACTATGTCACAGAGAAAATGATTTTTACTATTTCAAGTTACTTTCTCTTAAGTTTATACATAATCACAAAGTAGAAGCTTGTAAGAATGTAGGATATTTTTGAAAATCCCTAGCTATTTGCTTTATTAAATATTTAAGCTCAAAAGTGCGAAATTGTCAAACAATCGCATTGCAGAATTACTTTTAATATTTCCAAACCCTTTTTGGGAGTAGAAAGTACGATAAATGTACATAATATTTTTTAAAATAACGAAAATTATTATTCATTGGTATTTTCAGAAAAAAAAAAATAAAAAGAGTGAAAGAAAAAGAATTCACTCTTTTCTGTTGGATTTTAGCAGGTTTAAAGTTAAGCGTTTCATGGATTTTGTTCATCTGTTTTGTTTTTATTGTTGATTTTCGGCCAGTAAAAAGTATTTCGTCCTTAAAGGGTTAACCTTGTCTCTCTGGTCATGAGATGCTACTTGGGATTTTTCAATTTTTTGGTAAGAGATCATTTCAAAATTTTGTATTTTCAAGTAAAACCGTCGGAAAATTACCGGTGAATAGAATTAAAATTATTACATATAAATATTTTGATGAATTGAAGCCTGTACATACTAAAAATTTTTGGTCCAAATAAAGTCTTCGTGCACCTATTTACGAGTAAAAATAAATTTTCTTTAAAATACTTCAGTCTTTGAATTTGTGGAAGCAATTAGATTTCCCTCCATTTTAGTCTATAGACAATTTTTTTTTGAATATCCCTATCATATGTCCATAATGCCAAATCTTTACATTTGTATAGGGAAAAGTGTCAAAAATGTCTTCAATAATGCTAAATATGGACTTACAGATATAAACTTTTCTAGTACGTAATGATTTTGAGAAAATGCTTATAATTTAATAGGTCCTGGAAATATCGTTTTAGTTTGTTTGGCTGAATCACTTACAAAACAGCTTCTGATTGTGTTTTTTTCTAGCTTCGCTTCTTACAAAGCAATATAAATATTTGAATTTCTTTGATTATCAGTTATGACAATTGTTAAAATATAAATTTAATGATTTCAACTGGAATATTGAATTTGAAATTCCCAACATAAATTAATAAAGTAATTTCGCATTTTGATATGAATCAAAATCAACAACATTTTTCTCCGCAATTAATTTATTAAACTAACGATAATCCACAATTTAAATGCATTAAAATAATTGAATGGTTTTATTAAATACTATGATAATATTCTGTTATCTTGCCATTAAATACTGGTCTAGTAATTTGTTTTTGTTCAGAAGTTCTTCACATTTTTTTAACATTAACCTATTACTTGTGATTAGTAAAATACAGCAATAAGTACACAGCAAAGAAAAATGTCCAAAATCATTGGTTCACTATCATATCTGCTGCATTTCGAACTAAAATTCTCTGAATTTTCTATGTGACTCTAAAAGCGAAATTTTGAATGGTGTAGTATAGTGAACTAAAATGACAATGGTTGGAAAATTGTTTTAAAAATTGGATTATGGAATAAGAAGGGGTTTTGCTGCGAGAAAATTTGAAATATAAAGCTTGCAAATTGAATTTTGACAGAATTCCGCTATTCTTGAAGCAATCACCCCTTTTTTCCGCTATATATTTTCTTACACCGCACTTTCCCCCCTCAATATCACCCTCTTACTGGTTTTTTCACATTTCCTCTTGTGATATTTTCCAGGGAAAGTGATGTACGGGTGGTAAAAAAATAAAATATCAAAAGCACGAGAAAAGTGGATGAATAAACGGCGGAAAGTTGTGATTGGGTTAAATCGCTATACGCATGAAATGGCGGAAATTGTCGAATATGTATTTCCGCCACTTTCATTTGTTTCACCTCAGGCTCTTTCCTCTTTTCACTTCCTTCCTCTCTGCGTCTTTTTCACGGCCCTCCAATGCCCCTAAACCCTCTGTAACCGCACTGACAGTGAGTACTGCACTGAGAAAAAATCAGGTGTAAAATTGATACAAATCAGGGTTCATTTCTAACACTTAATTCTAGTTCTAAACCAATTACGCATCGTTTAGAGTAAGGCTTACTACTAGTAATGCTCGATGTATCAAAACTCTTGAAAGTAGTTCATTTCTCCGCTATTGTTCAGTATGTTCTCTTTCTAGTATACCGAAGCGCACTACCTTCGAACGACTAAAGCTCCCGGATAACTCATTTTTTCTTATTAATGGATTTGATCCATGATTTTTTTCAGGGAATATTAGGCATTGGGCCAATATTCAAATATAATATTATAATATTTGAAATTTGTTTAAAATACATTAAAAAATTAATTGTTTGAAGCTTTAGTCGTCCGAAGGTAGCGCGCTTTCCCCTTTTAAATGTGTCTTTTCAATTATATATCGAAGAGCGACTGTTTCGAGAGAAAACTTAGAATTTGGTGAAAATGAAAATGAATTCTATATAAAAAAAAGAACGGAAAAGAACATGTAGGGTAGCTGTACCAAATTTTGGCCAGCTTACAATTTCGACCACTTCTTTTCTTCCTCAAATTTCCATGGATTTTTAGTTTTTGTATACTAGTTTTTATATAAAGACAAAAAATATCGCTTCGAGGGACAAGATAATGTGAAAAAGACATTGGAAAAATTTCGGTAAAGCAAGGAACTAGTTGAAAAATTATTTTTATTATTCGAACTCCACATAGAATTTAAATATTTGATATGTATACTTTAAGATAAAAGACCTAGGCTTCAAAATTTATGGGACTAGCATTCACGAACCTATTTAAAAGTACCAAAAATTTAAGAAATCAAAGTTACGGCAGAAAAATGATAAATAAATTAAATACAAACTGAATTTTAAAGCTGAAAGATATTTAATTTAATATTTTTTTACACCAGGGCAAGTTCGAAAGATTATAACGAAATGCTTAATTTCGATTCGTAAATTAAATCGCTTTTTTTCAAAAAAAAAAAAAAAATGGCAAAATCGTGCCAAAAGAATTTAAAAGAAGGGCTAACAAACTTGCTTGTCAGAGTTTTGTAAATTATGAAAATGACAAACTTGTTCATTAATATTAATCTCACATTGTGTTAATTAACAAAATTTTGTTTGTTTATATGAAGCGATCACCTTTTGACAAAGTTTTAACAAGACATTCTTTTTTCAGAGATGCATTTGATGTCCATTACACTGAAAAAAAAATTGTAAAATTGTTCGTAAATGTTTGATAATTTGTAATGGGGACAAAATTCGAAATGTTCGTAAATTGTATAACCCACAAACAAGTTCGTAAAAGTTTGTATTTTTCACAAACATTGTTTATAACATAATCACTTTTATCTGTGAAAGCTAATACCACATACAATCAATTTTTTTAATCAAAAGAATTTTTGTAATGTCTCCTTTTCAACAATTCAGATAATTGCTTAAAATTTTAATTAAATCTTATTAGTACACGCTTAAAATTGTAGTTTTTACACTTATTCTAAACACTTACAGGTGTTAAAAATACCCTCATACAGAGTGCTGTTTCCATATCAATTCGGAAGTTTAATTTACATCATTTTAAAGTAAATTTAGCCCCAATTTTTCAACTTTTGAACCCCATCTCCCCGGATAATTTTTCCTGAGTGTAAGTGTCTCAACGGAAATTTTCTCTTTCGAATATAGTTGCATATTTTATTCTGTCTCATACATTTGTCTGGTTTGGAGGGTGCGCGGGGGAAAAAAGGCGAGAAAAATGGTAGCTCCGGAAAATTCCCAGAAGAACAACAAATTTCACTCTCTCACACAATTGTATCAAGCACTAACCTTCTGCGAAAGAGTCCAAAATGAGAAGCCAGGGTGAAATTGAAGAATCTCTGAGGTTTTCTGGCTCTGGGGTTGATTGTGAGACGAATTTTCCAGGGTGAAAATGGATGTGAGTTGAATTAGAGGCATTTCTACCAATTTACTTTATTCACCGCATATTTAGAATTATATAGAGTCACATAGGAATTGTGATTTTGGAAGAGGTGGGTGTGATTGATGCGAATTAAATTCCACTTTGGCTTTTTGGCAAATTCTTCACACAAACCGCCCTCTCCCTAAGGCAAATGGAAAGGATTTAATTGAGTCATTTATTTACACAACACTTTAACTTTGATTCTATCCCACCGACTCATTCAATTCCCCAGCACCACCGACAATCAACAAATGATCTTAAAGAGAATGGAAAGTTTCACAATAGACCGACAAAGCAGGAAAGTTCTTCAATGAAAATATCTACCAGAGACACTTTTTTTTTTGTTCATCCCCATGCTGTTTTCGCCTCATGAAATGCATGAGGATTGGGAAAATCCACAATCCTTCATAGACAAAATGGAATTATGCAAAGTGGAAATTCTCACTTGGAGTGATTTCTAGGTCAGTCAAACATTCATCCTCCACCACTAAAATCTGCTATATCCTCTCTTCCATAAATTTGATATTATGCGTCGTGAGACGAGATGATGAGATAAAACAGAGAATTATGGTTAATAAAAATAATAAACTATATACAGCTCTCATATCTTTTATTTTTTTTTGTGTATACTGTAATCTCTGCAGATCCCATGCAGAAAGAGATACGCGTCACTTGCATCAGCAATTGTTCAAACTGATTTTTGTCTGCTTTTTACGATGCGATCTGCTTGTGACGTAAAATAATCTATCACTATAAAAAGTATATATGGGAAACTGGGGCACCACCGTACACGGACAGGGTAGCACCGAACACTGCGATAGGAAGTTGTAGGCACTATAGGGATGCTTGTCTACTGAAGAAGTGATCGAGATAGCCCATGATCGGTGGTACCCCAGTTTCCCTTATTCTGTATCAATTAAATTGCATGTCTTCTGAATTTGAACCTCCTTAGGCTACAAGAGATTTTGATAGTTGTAAAGATTATTGAATTGTAATCAGACAGCTATGCCGGGAAACCCAAGGGGAAGATATCAACAGAACGAATTGAAAGTGAGTAAACATCCCGGCTAACAAGAGGTGTGTCTTACTTCGCAATGCTATATAAAAACATTATCCATGCTTTTAAATAAGAGCATTGTTCAAGTGCACAAAATAAGTCCTAAATAAGCACTTACTAAGTCCTTAATTAAGGCGTTTTTTGAACGACGGTAGAGCCATTCGTGGGAAATAGTGGGAATTGGAAAAAAGAATTCAATTAACACATATTAACTATTTAATAGAAAGAGATAGATCAATGATCAATATTGATACGTCAGAAAATTAAAAAAAAATTAATTAAGAGAAATATTACAGTAGCTACTTAAAAATGCTTAGTTAAAAGTTCCCAATTAAGAACATAATAAAACGAGTGATAAGCCCAAATAAGCTTATGGTAGCTGAGATTCTTTACAGGCGATCTGGAAATGCGTGCAACTGAAAATGAATATCTCGTTACCCGAACGTCGGATGACCACCAAATTTTCACCAATTGTAGATCTCGGTCCCAGGAACAACATATCTCTCGGAATAATAATTCTAAGTCGACTTAGAATAGTATGAAATGGAGCCGTCGAAATAGTCTTTTAGCTAAAATAATGTTACGAGTATAGTTTGAGGATCCCCGCTCTGTAACAAAAGCACATTGGTGGACCGTTTACCCCCAGGGGGTGAAAAAGCTCATCTGTAGCCTCCACTGAATAAAAGTAATCGTAGTTTTCCTTAAGGCATCTACACATTGGGAGCACTTTTCGTCAAAATTGCTTTTTTTTTTAAGGTAATCGTCTGCACGGTCTGCACTGTTGTAGGTGGAAACGTCAAAAATACCTCAGAATCCAATGTCTGAACTCGTCTAGGCGCAGTAGCTTGAGGGTGTGGCCGATGAAGAATCCCAAAGCGAATCTCAAGAAGAAGTGTCCTAAACCTCGACGGTTCTTTGGCCATGTAGAGCTCTCTATTTCTCATTGGCGGTAGTACTTGGAACTTGGAGCACTTCTAGAGTCCTCAAAGTATAAGGGGATCCTCAGGTTTGATTTCCTTAAGAGATTCTGCTTCTCGACTATCAGTAAGTCCCTTAGGCGACTCGCCTAGCCAAATGCTCTCATGGCAGTCGGATTCAGCCTGAACCGAGGAATCATAGAGACTCCAGAGGTCTCTAGAGGTTTAGTTCAGTTCCCGAAGGTCTCAAAATTTTAAATAGCTATTTTATAATTTTTCAGAATCCAATAAATTATTGGCTCTCAATAATTTAATCCTAAATCAAAATTTTTCAAAAAAAGTCTCGTCTGATAGGAAATAGAGAACTTAAGCCATATGGCTAAGTCTTAGGCTTGAAACCCCTATAAGACTCCCTGAAGGACCACAGATTGAATTTCCAGGGTAACGAGAAATCAAGAAATAAGGAGATAGATTTTTCTTTCAGATGGAATTTAATGAATAATACAGTTACAACAAGTGTTGATGCGAACAACAATGTATTGAAAATTTAATCATTTACTCGCAATTGGTGCAAGAGAACTCAGACTGTGAGTGAGAAAGAGATTTTCGTGAAAATAGAAGCAATTTAGGTGAATTCCATTTATCCCCTGGACAGCATCCTTGGGAAGTCACATTGTGAAGTAGTAGTGAAATGGATTTGCACTTTCTTTGTCATCGAAACACATAAGAGCATTGGGTGATGAAAAGTCCCCCCAAAATCCCTACTTTCTGCATTGTCGTTTGCCACAAAATAGGAATATGTATATATGTGAATAAAATGGGGTGAATTATCTAACATAGAAGATTTTTGGGGGGGTTTAGGTGAAAGGCATTATAGTGTATGAGTCAGACAATGAGACTGACTTTTGCTTGTATTCCCCATATATATTGAATTTAGGTACCATTCTTACCATCCCTTGTAGTATCATCCAAGTATCCTCCCGAGAGGCTCAATGAGATATTTTATTCTTCTTCCTTTCGGATAAAGTGTCAGTATAATTTTTCCCTTATTTTCTACACTCTCAATCCAATAAGGGTAGGAAAATTGGCGAGAAAAAAAATCTCTTTCTCTCTGGATGAACATAATTTATTTACATCGACTCTTGTCTGCGGCGAGGGCAACAAACACCCAGGAAAAAAATTATCCGAGAAAATGCAAGGGGTCACTAATTCTAAATTTCAATTGACAAGATTTTCTGTATAACTCTAAATAAAAAAAACGTTTTCCTAAATTTCCACACCGTAGATACGAGTGGTCTTGCGCTCTGGGCGTGACTTTTCATTTGTATCCTTGCTTTTCGTAAGGTTTTCTTTAATTACGGCACTTCAGGATGGACTTTTCTGATCGGAGACAATATATCGGATCGATGAAGAACATGCTTAAGCATTAGACTTAAAGAAAAGCTTACGAAAATTAAGGGTGAAGAGGTCCCGCATACGGTATTCTTTAGAAAAATAATTATTGAATCCCTTCAGCAATGTACAATAAAAATTAGGCCCCGCCCATTTAAGAATAACGTCTAACTAAAATTAAAACTATTCTATTTTTAATGTAAATATTATAAAATTTTGTAGTTTATAGGCCGTCCAAGCTAATTTTAAAACGTCACGCCCTTCAAAAATAAACCACGCCCCCAAAGGATAATGTAAATAGAAAATAGTTTATATTTTATAGATTTTTTTTGAAATTTGTTGTATTTCCTAGGACTTCGAAGTGTTTCAAATAATATTAAGGAACAGGGATATTGACTAAGCAATATGTTCGAAAGAAATTCAAACAAGTGGGTGTGGCGTACATTTTTCCTTTAGACCAAGATATTATTGACGACTTTTATGAAAATTTATTATAAATTTTATGTCCTGTTTTGGTTCATCTTCAATTTAATGAAATCGGGAAGGTACTGGCAAACGTACGCCTTTTTAATCTGCGATCTTCAGCTAAAAGCTAGGAGATCGAATCCCAAGATCTTCCTGAAGTGGTGAAAAACAAGCGTTAGCTACTAAACTAGATGTAATGGGCCTACGATCCCATTAGGGATAACCGGTTGAAAATTATGATGATAAAGAAAGAGAATTCTAAACCAACAACTATATACAAATAAACATATTCTAAAAATATCTTATAAGGTGGGTCGAATTTTTTTTAATGGAGAGACATTTTATGTCGCGCCCATAAGCAATTGGATGGTTTCTTGAAATGTCATATTATCTTTATTAAACATTAAATATGTAAAAAAATTAAAATCTCATTGACTGTAGCTTCTGGGGGCGTAGCATAAAATTGGTTTTAGGTGGAGATTAAACTTTATGTTAATTTCATTTCTCTGTAAAATATAGGATCGAATGTTATGCTCATTTAAAGAATCTCCAGAGTTCCTCCTTTCGAGTTTAGCGAAAACTTTGATTTCCAGTAGTGGAATTCCCTAACAGTACGACAATGTCATATGACAAAGTTTAATGCTGTAATTTTGGAAGCAGGACAACATCAAAGCCCATTCAACATTGAATAACCATTCCAATGAGCTTCATGAAGCTTTCAGTAAATGATATCTATCGGATTTTCGATTAGTAATTCGCCTATAGGATACCTTCTAAAGAGTTGGGTTATTATTTTGGATTTTTCGTAAAATCCTATTGCTTTATCTAATTTAATGAAACTTAAAAAAAGATTCCTCAAGTTTCGTAACATATTTTTAAAGCAGTAGCAACGGGTTTGTGAATATGAGTGACCTTTTGAGAAAATGTGTATGCAGATCCTCAAGTTGGGAAGAGAAAAGAAAATTTATATTGGATGTCTTCGCACAAGATGAAGCAACAAACAACAACGTAAGGAACAAGGTGGAAAAAGGAACAGACAAGCAAAACCAAAGGTGATATAAATTTAATTGAAAATTTATGAGGTCAATAAGGAGCCAAAGAGAACGAAAAGAGGAGATTGAAATGGATTCTTGGTTTGAAACTTAATTGATTTTATTTACCTCCATACTCCTCATTCACTTGGAGAATAATTTCTTGTAATTGCTATCGTGACACCTTGAGTAAATCTCCCTTTGCTTACACTTGTACCCAATGCTGGTATTACCACAAAATGTAATCGATTTAACAGTCAAGTGCTGAGAACATACCACAAACAACAACTATATAGAAAAAAAGGAACGTTAGAGAATAAAGTGATTATTGATCTCGATTGACCAGAAATAAAAGTTTTCCATGAATTTTCATTTGTGTTGAAGTTTAGGGAACAAAAAGAGAGAAACTTTAACTCAAAACCATCATTGAAGTTGATAGTTGAGTGTCAGTCTCTTGAGTAAAAGTTATCTATGCATATCCGATTTGGTTTTAGAGTATTTGCCATGGTTGGAAATTTCCTCTGGCAAAATCGAAAAATATATACCCCGTTCCCCATATGTTCAACCTTCCGCCCAACATGGCAATAGCTTCAATTCTAAATGTATCCAGACACATATTCTGCACCAGACATTAAAATGTCTCGTGGAAGATAGAATGAAATTGGCATTTCGCGAAATACACCATTCTCAAACCTCTCCCCCTGTAACATTTCCATGGTATCTCTCAGTGAATTTCCCGAGATAGGAACATGTGTAGTAGCATGGAAAGACAGCAAAGAATTTCCAATGGGGATGAATGTTTTCCTTCACTCGAAAATCCAATCGAACAACTTCACCAATCGCTGTGTACTTCGCCATCTGTGCTAAATATCACTTAAAAGGATTCATTGTCCGCCAACGTTTGAATTATACTGTACTTTACTTAAATTAACATAGGATGTAGCAATTAAAATGCTGGTATAGGCGGAGATTAATAATAGTTGAGATAACCGATTAGGATAGTGTAGTATCGATAAGGATGAGAGAAAACCAGTCTGGAAAGTCTAAAGGTTAGATCCTTTCTTAACGACGATATGCTTAAAGGCATGAGGATCAGCAAAAAAATCTACAATAGAAGAAATAAAAAAAAGTACTAGGGTCGAAGGAACACCGATTGGCATTATAACCATTTGGAAGATTTGGAATAAGAAATTCGAGTAGGGTAGAGTCAGTACTTTTCGCCACCATTAAGCTTTTGGGACCTCTTAAGGTGTGATATTTTTGTCAGACTAAAATGAATTTTTGTATAAAGATACTCTCAAGCAATATCTCTATATATATCCAGGATACGTCTCGAGAATTTTTGAAAATCTCATTGAAAAATATGCATTTTCTCCAATTATGCTTGTTTCAGTACTTTTCGCCACCTGTTTTAAAACGAATTTCAATTAATTAAGAGACGTAATAACGTATTGCGATATTAGAACAGAACATATTATGAGTGTTGAAATGCTACTTGTTCTTAAATGCCTTAAATTAGTTGTTTTATATTAGGTGGCGAAAAAGTTCTTACATGGCGAAAAGTGCTGACTCTACCCTACCTCTCCTTATGAGAAAAGCTTGAAAAAACGTCTTATCACTTGACAAAGCTAGAAGGTCATGAAAGGACAATGGGCAAGAGTGATCTGTGGTGCGTCCATTAATGAGACCTATATTATTGTATAGGCATTTCAAAAGGTAATAACTTTTGTTCCGGAGCGAAGTTCTAAACCATAGGGGAAAAGTTCTATAGAAAAAAACTATTTTCGTAGAAGAAAAGTAATCTCTTCTGCTATATTATATCCACTTTTATATTTTTTTTTAAGAAAATAAAAAATTTGCAACATAAAATGTATTAAATGATTGCTTAGTTTCGAAATGAACATAAAAGCATATGTCTTTATAGTGCATAAGATGCGTAGGAGGACATTGAAACATAAGGGCTGAAAGTCTTAATTTGAAACGTTATATCTCAGAAATTTATCAACCAAATTTAATCAATGGATTTTTCGAAAATGGGATTTTGCAGAAATGTGACTATTGCGAAATGCACTTAAAATGGCACACACTGTATTTTATATAAATATATACAACAAGGTTTTTCCAGTGTATTGCACAAAGCACAAAAAAAATCCATTAAGCTCAATCTCTTATGGAGGCTTTAAAAACGAATTGGAAATAAACGCGAAAGATTTTTTATAATACTTTGTAGGAGGGGATAATTCTTCTTGTGTAGGCTTTAATATCGGCATTTGAAGTAGGAAAACCTAAAGAATGGATACCGAAGTATAATTGAGAGTTTTCAATTTACGACATTGCAAAATGTGGTCTGTGAAAGGGTAATCTTCATTTTATTGCTCGAATTCTGCGGAAATTGCAACAAATGATAATCTTTCTATTTTTAGATTTTGTGTGGAAGTGAGTCTTGAAACAGCTCATCCCGGAATGAATCACTATATTGAGTATTGAATCAGAGGTAATTTTTATTAATGAGTATTGTGACAAGTCGCACAATAAGGTTTGATTAAACTGTGAGAGAAGTTCAAAAAAGTTAAAATAATATTCCGGAAATGTTTATTTTACCCTGCAGTGTTGATCCGAAATCAGTGTAAATCTTATACTTTTTAGGTGTATTAGGGGTTAAAGTTACCCTGTTTCATGTTACTTTTACCCTTAAAAAGGTGTATAATTAACATTAAAAATATCGATATATTTTTACACTTAAAAAGTGTTAAAGTTATGAGGAAAAAAAGTTAATCGCACCCCCGTTTTTTCCTCAGGGTAGGAAATTTATTATGTCAGACGAGTTTAAATGAACGCTACACTTTATAAAAGCGAACTAACATTTAAACCTGTCGATTCTTAGCTAAAGTTGTGGCGATCTGCAGATTTTTCTTAATGAACATGCCGACCTTATTGATTTCTGGACAAATTGTGCCAATCTGTTTGAATTCTTAGCAAAATAATGCCATTCTGCCGATTTTTAGCTCCAGATCGGCAAAATTTTGCCGATCGCCGCTTACGGTTCACTCTGAGAGCCACTTATTCACCCCTTGAGAAATGTACTTAGGAAATTTTCATGAAAACGCATGCACAACATGTGAGTATCTCGCTTGGTATCTCACAATTAATGTCCTCGAGTTCAGATGGAATGAATTAAGAAGTAAATTAAGTTAAAGTAGTTAATAAAAGTAAAGAAATAAAGGAAGAAATTATAAAGGGAATTGGAAAAAAACTAATTAAAAAATAAACAAAATAGTAAAAAAGAGAATTTTAATTTCTCTTCTTTATTAAAATTATGTAAATCACACAACGAAGTCAACTTTTGAACCAAACCCTCGTCATACTCACACTCGATGAAGCTTGAATTTAACCTTACGAGTGTATTGAGAAGCCTGGAGTGTAATATCAAGCCTCACCCAGGGACCTCTAGCCATTTTATTTTTCATACGTTTTTGCATAGAGGCACTGAAGACTATTGGCAAGTTTTTTCCTAAAGAGAATTGACTTGTAAGTCTTATATATTTCGAAATCGTGCACTTAAAGCTATCTAAAAATACATATTTCATAATGCTCGCCGAAATAATACAAAAACTACGAGAAAATTTGTTTAAGACGCGGTGCAATAGCTGCAAAATTTTTACAAAGAAAAGTGAAAAATATCGTCACTTTTTATTAAGCTTGATGGGCCCCTGCCTCACCTGAGGATCCTGGTGACACTCCACCTTCTCTCAGTGCAAACTAAATTCTGAAAGCATTGAAGTTATTAATACGAGTATGCAGCAGAAGCTGCAATACTTTGACATTCCCTTTTCTTTTTTATTTATGGTCAATTTTCTCTGTCATTTTGAACTAAAAGCAAAAGAGAGTCATTTTGAGAAAAATGATTGTACTTCTCCATATAAGTTTCAAATGGAAAACTTTTGCAATAACATTTATCTGGTGCAAAAAGATTCCCTCAATAAATGTTACCAATATCATTCAATATCATATATGTATGCTGAATTAATGGGAAATTTATTCAAGTATCAGTAAGCTTTTAGTGGTTGAAAGCTTACATAATTCATGTGAAAATGTTTGATTTTCAATCAGCGAGGTGAATTTTATGATAATTTTCCCACCATTATTCTATGTATGCCAGAATCATGGGAAAATCCATCGATATTTGATATTTGTCTCCATTTCACCTCCTACGGAGAAATTACGCAAATTTCACCCATATTTGCCTCTCTTCTCCAAAAAGTACACACACTTTTCCCTCACTTTTCGCAGTATGACGCCAAATTTCAATTTTCCCATTGAAAAAATTATATTTTCCGCTATACCATCGAGTCACAATTTTACATTATTGCCATTTTACCCATGCACAAGGGTAAAACTGCGCAGATGAAAATGGTTAATGGGTAGATGGGGCTTTTCCACGGGGGGAAGGACGAAAACTGAGGAGGGAGGGTGGTTAGGAAAATCATGGGTGGATGTATTTTGTGCCGCATTTAAAAGTGAAATTTATGCTTTCGCAGTATTCCTCGCCTCTGTATCCCATAAATCTCCATGAAGATGCACGAGACTCCATATATCATTGCCGCAATTTCTATCTCAATAGACAAAAATTACCTGTACAAATATTTACTCATTATTCATCTTCCACTCCCACCCACAACCCACTTCCTCCCATTGTCGCGATGGGTGGCAAAAGCTCTGCTTTATATATAATAGAGCTTTTTGCCACGGGGGCTAAGAGGATGAGACCATATCGTAATATGTGAATAATGTGATACCCAAGAGAGGAAAATTCATTGTGAAGGAAAATAATACACCGTGCACAGGAGGAGGTAATACCTGCTGTCTTTTTTTTTCTAACTTCATGTTTCACCTACCTCGTACTACCTTGAAACAAAAGAAAAAGAAATCTCAGGCGCGAAAAGGAGAAACAGGTGGTGTTCAACAGGTGCTTCTGCCTTTTTTCATAGTCTTCTTTTTTTTATACATATATATATCACCCTCCTGTGTGAATCACCTTTTTTCGCCTTTTCTCTCACTTTTGTGCTAAAAATTCTCTACACCAAGCACCATTTGTGGAAAAATTCAAATGAATAGCTTCAGGCGAACTAGAAGATTACAAGTGAAAATAGTGGATGAGATTGCGGTAGAGGAATACGGTGAAAGACACTGACAAAGAAAAATTGTGGTCACTCTTGAGACACAATTTAAAGACAGAAAACGGGATGGAAAAGTACAGAAGACTGGGCGAGATGCTCGAACTCATAAATCTTATGCTACTCTCTCCGAGTTCTTCTCTCACTGTTTAATTGGTAGCTTAAAATCGTAAAATAAGACCAAGCTAAGAGGGGAAGGATCAAACACATACATACACTCGAGCTTTATGCGAAATTCAAATTAACAGAAGCTTTATCTGTTCACAGTCGCGTGAAATTGATTGACACATGTTGAGAAATCCAAGACCTCATCATCATCATCATTTTCAACCGCATATCCCTATTGGGTACTCAATGGGTCAAGTGGTAGAGCACTCGCTCTATGATGCAAGTGTCCCGATCCCGAATTCGAATCCTCTTTAGATCACCAGGAAATTTTTTTGGCATAGGTGATCGGATTGCATCCAGTGAACTTTCACTGCACTTGATTCCACGGGCATGGGACTGACAACCTCATCTCGTACAAGAAAAAATAATAATACATGTTTAGAAATCGCCTTGTGGGAAGGCCTTGTTCCTTCATGGAATGTTGTGCCAATATTATTATTATTATTACTATAATTATCCTTATTGGGGTCGCGGGCTTAGGACATCCAGGTTAGCAGCCCACGTCTGAAGATCTTCCACCACTTCAGGAATGTGTAAAGATATTCCATGTAGCCATTCTGAAGTGCCGTTATCGTCGTAGTAGGTTTGCCAAACCTAATGCAACCCCAGAGCCTCTTCTGTTAAAGCCTGAATAGACTCAGGGTAATCCTCGAGAATATTTAGCCTGTAAAATTCAGCAGTAAAGATCTACCCTAAATTGTCATATACTGTGGGCTTAGGATCATCAGTTAAAAATTCTCTGCATAAAATTCCTTTACCGGATCCTTTACTGCCAAATTTTGTATGCTAAATATTCTCTAGGATCAGCCTGAGTCTATTTGAGCCCTTACTCTGATGGTCGTAGATAATTTCCCGTGCTATTTATCCGTCATCCAAGGCTCTTTCTTGTGTTTTTTTTACGGTCAGGTTACTGCAACAACAAGGTGCAAGCCTAATCCATAGGCCTCCTTATC
This sequence comes from Phlebotomus papatasi, assembly GCF_024763615.1. Classification (NCBI taxonomy): domain Eukaryota; kingdom Metazoa; phylum Arthropoda; class Insecta; order Diptera; family Psychodidae; genus Phlebotomus; species Phlebotomus papatasi. The sequence continues at coordinate 89,244,554 of NC_077224.1, read as the reverse complement.
CAGGAGACATGGGTTTTGGGGTGGTCCGCGGTTTAGTATTCACTAAGGGACGAAGGACTTCTCGTTGACGTAAAGATGTCGATACGTTCCTGTAACTATATCCAAACAAACTATATCCAGTTCCAGAACCAACTACAGCTATTCCCTATCCCCCACCTAATCCAAACCACTCCCCACTTGTGTGTCTATTCATATCTATTTTTACATATATCTAGACATATCTATTTTTTTAAAGTCTCTAGTTTCGACACGATTAATAATAACCTAACATACGGCCGATGGGTACCCTAACTACACGGGAAATCTAAGACCTTTTAAATAAAACTCATAACTTCCCAAACTATTCAGAATTTTGCCTTTTAGAGCAATTAGCATTCTGATCTTAAAAAATAACAAAAAAATTCAAAGTCATCAACGTCAGGCAGGAGATTTTTAACAGTTGAACCTTAGCAGAGAATGTAACATGGTAATGTAGGTTTTGTAGGTTAAGATTTGTTTGTTAGCACGTTAAAACCAGAATTTGGATTCTGTACCGGTGACGAATTTTAGAGAAAGTTCTATGAAGAGACTTGCAGTGGAAAGATGATTCAAGATAAGCTGTTCCGGAAGACATCTTCACTTGAAAAAGAACTTCTTGTTCCTTCTATCTTTCAAGATGAGACCAAGGGCCAGTCTAAAGAATAAAGTATGGAAGCTCATAATAATCGAATACTGGCTCTGATCAGTAACAACCTTCCGAACAAATAAAGCCAGTCCAAAACCAAGCCAAATCTTTTCGAAAATCAACCGAATATACTAAAATTCAAGTTCACATTTTCACCACTTCATCGCTATGTCTGTTTTTCCATTTCTAATTTTCTGTATTCTTGACACTTCAATCGTCAACAAATTCAACTACAATTCGTACCGTAGATGCGGGTGACTTTGCCCCCTACTGTTCGTAAACTTTTCTTTAATTCTAATGTTTAAGAACGGTCCTAACTGATCAGACATGGTAGATCGGATCAGTAAAGACCTTCCTTAAGTGTTAGAATTAAAGGAAATATTACGAACAGGAGGAGGGCAAAGTCACTCACGGAGGACAAAGTCACCTGCATCTGCGATAAACGTGTACTGCAAAAAACGGATTTTTGTATAGTTTCGTAGAATTTCAGACTGACAGGATATTTGTATTATAATTTCATTAAAATTTTCATGAACTTATTCACTTCTGTGAAACTCGGAGGTTTAAATTTTCAAGCTTCCAACTGTTAGTTCTCCCTGAAATACCTTCGAATCGAAACAGGGAAACCTCAACCGGAGAGAGCTTTCAAATCGGTAAGATTATTGTTGTATGTAAGGACTTAGGCAAAAATTTCTTATTGAAGGTAAAGATATGTATATTCCTGAATTTTGAGATTGACTAGGAGTCCAAAGTAGATAGATGAATATTTCCTTCTATTGCGTCAAAATTACATAGGGGAGATCGGGGTAGAATGAGCCAGCAATAGAATTAGATAGTGTGATGTTACAGTTTTTCTTAGAAAAAGTATTGAGCAAATTACTATTTTTTTAGACTAATTAACTACCTGGCTATTTATTGAATTATTTATCAGTCCGAATCAAAAACAAATTTCATAAATTCTAGGCAAACAAAAATTTCATTTTCTTAGCATAATTTTGCCGATCGCCGCTCACGGTTCACTCTGATAGTTAATTATTCACCCCTCGTGCCAGAATTAAAACTCGCATCTACGGTACGTTGTTAATGCAGGTATCAATATTATTGGTATCAAAGGACTATATTATATAATAATTGCTGTTTCAGCAGACTTCGAGCAATGGAAAAAAAAATAAAAAGAAATATATATGAAACCAAGTTTCCTTGTTAAGATGATGTTGAACATGGTCAGATAGGTATAAGAGGAAGGCCAACATGAGATGTAAAGTCCTTTCTATTGATACTCTCCAATATTACGTAGAGTAAAATTTTCTTATGTTAGCATTTTGGGTCGGTATAATGGTGAGTTGGTTTATAATGATGAGAAAGTTTCCTTCTTAGCCACCTTTCATCCTACCACCACCCCCTCATCCACCTGCCCCGGCCCCACAGAAACCCCCCATGAAATGCAAACAAGAACGAAGAGGTTCTGCATATACGGTGATAAGGCATGAAGATGGATAGAAGAAGCAAGAGAGGAAGAAAAGAAAAAAAATATATATAGTTAATGTGGAACCCCAACAGGGATGAAAATCGACAAGAAACTCTCCTATGAAATATATCGTGTAATATGAAAAGGTAGATCATCTTATGAGATTGTATGCAAATTTTGATTACTTCAGCCTCAAGGATTCCCATTAAGTCTTGCGGAGGAATTTTACACTTACAGCACACGTCAATTTAATCCCACCCACGACTTTTTCCCAACCCCCACTTTCACGCCCAAACATTGCACGTACATTTTACCATCGCACTTCTATGAAAGGAAGAATTTTCATCATATTAAGAAACTCAGCAATTCCATTCTCACTAATAATAATCATTTGTACATGGTGCCAGAGGAAAATGGTATCTTGTACCTACTTCTTTTATTTTTTATTTAAAAATTCCACTCAGCACATTAAGACTTTTTCTTCATTATTTGCATTAAATTTGTGGAAAGGGCAAAGGAAGAAAAATGATTAAAAAAAAAAAAGTAAAACGTGAGAATTTTTCAAATGAATTTCATTGCTTGAACTCAAAGTAGAAGCAATATAATCCCTCGAGTATGCAGTCCCTATACATTACCCTCCAACACCCCCTAACTCCACTCAGGTAGTAATGTTTTAGATTAATCCTGGACACTTAAAGTTCAAATAAAAATCATATCTCGCTGTCCATATTGTCTGCTCAGACGTTTTGGTACCAGACTGAGTGGTTAAAAGATATAAAATGGTACCGACCACAGGTTTTTCAAAAGTTCAAAAAACTTTTTTCAGTTGCTCTCTAGCCCAATTAGCCACACTTTTTAGTTTAATAGTTCAATTACAAATTTTCTTTGGCCAAGCCAGCTGTATAAGGAAAAATAGCATTATGTTTCTATATCTGACCACCCTATTCCCTTTCTACTGTCTTTAAAACTTCTAAAAATTTGACACTGCCGGATAGATAAATAAAACTGAGACGAAGAGCTTTCGATGAGAAAATAATATTGCAACAAAACAGATTAATTACTATAATTCTTATGTCATACAGGAAAATTGCAAGAAAAAGGCCAGTATTTCGTGAAAAATTGTCTGTAAAAATCAAATTTTGTCAATATAAGAAAATGCCCCTCTATTCCGTAAAAAACTTTATGTTTGTGAAAAAATTACGCGATAAAGAAATGATTTAACTGAACAGAATAATTATTCTTAATGGTTTTACGGTAAACAGTTTGGTTAGTTAAAATCGAATTTAGATCAGTAAAAAATGACTTTAGTTACTTATGCCTTCGCCGCACTTTTAGTTCTCTTTTTCTACCTAAAAGATTTGCATAAGTCTATACCACTCTTTCGGGTTCAAAATTGGACTGAACTAAATTGAATTTTATGTGATGTTCAAAAGAAGAAGAAGAAGAGTGCGAAAAGATAATTCACGAGGAGTTCTATTTCGCGCGATTAAATATTAATACTCTCAAGTTACGGAAATTATAGTACTAATAAGGACTCGAACTTTACATTTTACATTTTGCATTTAAAATGGAACTGAGGCTTATTATGACGTAGGAGAAACTGGGGCACCACATAACACCGGGCAGCATCAAACACTGTTTATTTTTATTATAGTTTTCAGAGGACCAGAACTATATATATATATATATATATGAAATCATAGATAATATTGTAATGCTTATCCACTGAAGAAATGATTATCATAAACCAAGCAGTTTGGAACTAAAAAAGCCCTACTTCGGTGATGCCCCAGTTTTTCCCAATTGACCTTTATAATTGACTTGTGGAGCCAAATTAAATTCACGATGCAGTCTAGAAAAATTTAAAAATATGAGAAAAATTCCTATTCCAAACGTGCTCCGCTTACCCCTACCGAAAATAAAAACATTTTTGCCAAAGATAAATCGGATCAGGGGATTTGATGGGATTTATTTCAATGCTTGTATGAAATTCAAATTATGATTGCATAATTTGTGCTACAATTATGCGAATCAGAAGTTGGGTTTCATTGTTTGTCCGTTTTTTCGTTTATTTGTAGCCTTTACAAACTAGGAGCAATTTTTTTTAAATTCTTTTCTGAAGAAAATCGGTTTTAGAGTGTATAGACGCCCTGCCGTGGATGTCAAACGGATTGGTCCCAGATTTTAATATCCAATCCTAAGGACGCAGATATACTTAAGCTAATCCTCAAGAATATTTAGTCCGTAAGATTTCATCATCATCATCATTTTCAACCGTTTATCCCTATTGGGCTTGCAGGTTTAGGATATATAAGTTTGTAGTCCATGCCAGCCGATCCTCCGCCACTTCTCGAATCTATAATATTCAGGGTCGATCCTAAGACGCTGCAAGCCAAGATGTTGATTTGATTCAGACACCTTGTCCTAGGTCTGCCCCGAGGTCGACACCTCCTCGCAATGGCTTGCATAAGTTTTCTGCAATATTTGTCAGTAAAAGTTTATCCCAAACTGTCATACACTGAGGACTTTGAACTATTGATTAGAGGCCCTTTCCTTAAATGTCCTTTACCCAACCCTTAGCTGCCAAGTTTTACTGTCTAAATATTTTCAAGGATCGGCCTGAGTCTATTAGGGCCCTAAGTCTAAATTTTCCACAAAAAACTACACTTGATTATATAAATTACAGAAGTTAACACATACGATTGGAATAGACACACTTACGATTTAAATAAGCTGAGAGACGGATTAGTCAGAAAGTGAAGGAAATGTAATCTGAATATTATTTTGATTAATTACGCTAATGTGTCTCTTGGCTTAAGTCGTAAGTGTGTCTAGGGCATTAGGTTGCGCGCTCCCTGTACAATAATCCTTCCTCTTTGATACCATCAACTTTTGGTTTACTCTGAAAAAGTCTGAAATGATATAGGGTAAGTGTGCCAAATTCCGACCAGCTTGCAATTTCGGTCACTTTTTTTGTTCCTCGAATTTCCATGAACTTTTAGAGTTTACGTACTCTAGAGATTATACAATGCAAAAAATAACAAAAAATGTAGCTTCGACAAAAGAGATGACGTGAAAAAGATATTGGAAGAATTCCCGAAGGGCAGGGAACTATGAGAATGAAGGTGGCCGAAATAGGGCACCAAAGCTATTTCTATATTTTAAAATGTATTCAGAATGATTTTAGAGTAAATAATGACGGTAAACTCTTTACAAGGTTCCAAGCAACACTCTTACAAAAGAAAGAATAAAAAAATCAATTTGTATTTAAAATATTACATTTCAAATTTGAGACTTTGACGCTTGCATGCAACTATGCCGAAATTTGACACACTTACCCTATTACGAGATTCTATGCAATCTGATTTCATTTCGTATATGATTCAGACGTAGCTGTGTTAATAGACTAACATCAAAGTCAAAAGTTTGAGCATTCAACTGAAGCATTTTGCCAACCCGTTTTTGCCATCGAACTATACAAATAAATCATAATTGTTATAATCCAATTAAGAAGTGAATTTATCGAATTTACACTCTTGCCAAACTTGCAAAAAAAGAAATAGAAAATCAAGTCACGTTTTTAGGTAGAGTCAGTAATTTGCAGGCTATAATCAATAGAAACGTCTATATAATGTAAGTAAAGTATAGGAGTACATCCAATTAGTGAATGACTGAATTTAAACTGGCAATAGTCAAACAGTGGGAAGGAAAAATGCAAATGAAAGATTTGAAAGTGAAAAAAGGTGAATTTCGCGCCCTTTTTTCACTCTCTCTCTCTCCTAATTATGCATTTTTCACTCTCAACCCCTAATATGTTCTTTCATTAAGTTCTCCCTTAGCACACACTTTTTGTTGCGCTCCCCACGTACCCCCCTGGTGTTCCGGCCTCTTTTGGAAAATATGCAAATTTAAATGGTTCATTATATTGGTGGCTCTTGTAATTTTCCGTGAGCACGCGGAAGAGAGTGAGAAATTTGAGTGTGTTGAACACCTTCCAAGCAGATGTAATACAAGAAGCAGCAAACTCATGCTTCACCAGTATTTTGTACAACACAACATATTATGTTAGTTTGGTGGGTAGTACAATTTTCCCTGAGCCTCCCTTGCACACCATAACTCCCCCCCCCCCCTCCCCTAAAAGAACATTTTGTTCCTTCTTTTTGTCCTTCTGGCATCACCTTAGAACGGCACAACCAGCAGAAGGAGATGGCAAGTGCGAGTTTCCCGGTTATAGAAAATTTATGAATAGCCGTGGAAAGAAAATGCCTTGAGAAGAAAAGTTTCAATGTGGGTGGCTGCAGGAAAAGCCAACTCTTATCGTAGATTATAATGTGGATTTTACTGCATGTATTGTAAGTGTACATTCTCATACAACTGCCACAATGGGGAAAGTATAACACGCCTTTTCTCTCTCTCTCTCGCTCTCTTTTTCCCACCCACCCAAACAAAACCACCCCCCAACCCCCTACAACTCTCACACTCCCCTCAAAAGACGCGAAAGGAAAAGCTAGCACAATGATGTGAATAGCAGAGTACAGAGTATGGAGGAGAAAACTTATTACATTTTCTCAGTCATTCTAACAAGAATTTTAAATTATATGTTTGAAAAGTTTTCACTCTCAATGTGTGCAACTTATGAGAGTGTTTCTTCTCTATGAAAGAAAGTACCTAAAACATCGACGCACGGGCTAAAAGGAGCTGTTTTATACCACACCAAAAAGTCAGAATCCCATACTCCATGTAATAGCATCAAGGCACCCCATATGGCCACTTATGCCCACTTTCATGCCATGCTGAATTTTGAAGAATTAAAAAAAAATTTTTAAGTGAAAATAGATGCAAAGGTCTTTGCAGAAATATTTTCGTTTGATCCAGCAAAGGTTCTATGTATATCGAACATACAAATTTTCAGAGGACCAACTAGCTGGTAATCACATTTTATGCATAATTATCAATTTATAACTAAATGTGTTATTTGCGGTTAATTGGAATTGCGCTCTCTATGCCCAAAGCGTGTACTATTACAACTTACAATTTAATCAAATATCCACGTACTCACCCCTAGGTATAGGGTGCAATCCAATGGCGTAATTGTGAACAGAATCTAATTTTGAATTTTGATACTTGCTAGCTGTTACAGATGTACAAAGAAAAATGATTCTTTTATTGCTTTTTGAACCCAGGAAAAAAGACCTAGGCTCCCAAATTTGTCAGGAGATGTGAGGTGTCGGACTAGCTATTACGGGCGTTATCACACTTGCACATTAAAATTTTAATGTGATTCACATTAATTGTCGCTTGTGAGCGTCCAAATATGTTATTTGTGTCTTTGAGTCACTTAATATTTGGGGTTTTTCTATTTATTGATAAAGAAGTGGACTTGGCCTGCAAAAATAAGTTTAAATTTACCTAAAGCATAAATATTTTTCACATTAAAAAATTAAAGAGAAAATCGCATTAATTTTTCGCATTAATGTTATAAATCAATTTTTATCAAGTTTTGCGGGCCAAGTCTACCTTTTTATCAACAAATAGATCAAATCTTGAATATAAAATTATTCAAACACACAAATTACACATTTGGACTCTCATCAGCGACAATTAATGTGAATCATATTAAAATTTTAATGTGCAAGTGTGATAACACAGTTAGAATATATGGCCATAGATTAATTTAGCAACTTAGAAAAAAATCAACTTTTATTCATCTAAAACATGACAAAGGAATGACTGATACGAGTTGAACCTAAGCTTCTAAAAGATTTTTGTGTCCTTTTGCTTCATAATAATTGCACAAGTATGCAAAAGAATTAAATAAAATTGTTTTTCCACGTAAAATGAATTACCTCAAAACATCAAAGAAAAAAATTGAAAATTCGAATAAGGGATATAAAAGAAATTAATGACACAGTTTTCAGTGATATTAGTGCATAGGGGAAGTGCTTATAAGCATCAACATTCTAAGTTTGAAGTGCGATATTTTCAATACTAAATTGATTTTTTGTTACTCTCTTTTCAGGAGAGCTGTTTAGAAACTTGACAAACTATTTATTGTATTTGTTTGTACTAAAATTAGTCTTAATACTTTTAAAAATTATTCGATATGTAGCTATGAGTTTGACTGCAATTTTGGACACTTTGCTTGTAATTTTGGACAGCCAATCCGCTTCAATAGGATGCCCATTGTTCTTTATTTCAAGAACCTATCTTACCAAGTTTTCTTCTTGTTTATTATAAGGAATTGTAGAATGTCACAAGAAGCCCGGAGATATTCTATATCATTCATTAAAGTGAATTGACTTCGATACTTCAAGTACGCACGAATTCGCGAATTCTCTGGTCTTTCTAGGACACTTTTAAGGCTTTTCTCACTGCATTTCGTTCGTAGAGTTAATGCTCCTTTGTTTCTTCAGCATTGATACAACATAGTCATCACAAAATCTAAAATTTTACAAAATTTTGAGAAAAAATACCTTTCCAAAGTAACAAGTATCACCAGACTGGTGAACCTCTTAGAAAATTGCCCATTTTTCACATGAAAAACGTGATTCACAAGATAAATCTCAATTCAGATCAAATGCACAAATCATTATTAACATGAATCAACACAATATTCAATGAATATTTAATAATATCACTTAAAAATATCGAGGAAAGATTATTAGTACTTCACCAAAGCTAAATAAGACCGAGGTAAACAGCAACTGCTCTCACTAAAGTTTCAACAAATTTTAACTCAAATCATATTCAAAATTTAACGAATTTATAATATGAATTAATTTTATCAATATTAATTAAGTTTTAGTGTACAATTTCACCAATTTTTACTCAAGGTGTTCGAAATTAGAAGCTGTCCAAAATTATGAGCACCAATCTATTGCATAGGGTGAGAGAAAGATGACAAAAATCACTCCAAAAAACTTGTTTCTTTTATACTAATTTATAAGTAAAATATTTTTCAATTATTCCGTAATGTTTTGTATTCATTTTGGAAAAAGTTTATACGATGTTTAAGAAAATTTCAGTCAAAGTTACAAAATCTTCAGATATAATATAATGGCGTAAACAGAATTATAGCTTAAGCTGGGAGACGGTTTAATTAAAGACAAATGACCTATTAGACTATGAAAGATTTTCTTAATTAAAAATTTAGACTAATTAATCAGACTTTAAAGATCTATGTTAAACTTCCAATCTTAATTCCCTGCTACGTTTATTTAAGATTTAAAGCAATAATGGTCAGATCAAAATAAATTTACAAAACTATTGTAAATCTGTAATGGGAATATTACAAAATTATCTTTTTTTTTATTGAAATTGAATAATATTAAATTTCATATCCCAAATGATGCAAAGTAGTGTGTCAATAGGCTAAGACACGAATTCTTAAAGTGTCAATAGGTGTTCCCTCGATCCTACAACGTAGCTGAGACTGAAACAAAATTTGTCAAAGTGGATATTTATTTTTTTCATGAACTCTCAGGAAACCTAATCGATTATATTAAAAGTTTCATTTACAGTATTATGAATTTTTAATAAAATTTACTTAAGAATATATCTCGAAACATCGAAAATAAAAATTTGCTTAGTTTTATTTAAAAAAAAAAAACTTTAATTGGACGAGTTTCATAATCATAGTGATAATAGTAGTGAAAAATAGGTGTGATTATGAAGGAATCACACCTAATACTAGGTTCAAGCGGTCTATTGCATTTATTCTATTGCATATTTTCCTTTTTTTCGTAAAACAATTATTCTACTCTATTAGGTGAGATTCTCAACAATCTCACCTACTATTTTATTCTATTCTGTTTTGTATTCTGTTATTACGGTATAATTTTTCTTTAAGAAAAAAAGAAAATTGAGATGTTCTAAGGGGTCCCAGTCAAAATCCCGAAAGCCAAAATCTCTCGTTCTTAAAAGTGTCATAGCTACTCCTACGATTGCACCCGAGCTTGCTGGAGGCAAAGAGAAATTTTCTGTGCCTTGGGAAATTATTCTAAACATTTTCCTCCATATAATCTCATCCCTTTCAGGATTTTGAACATTAGGGATTTTGGCTTTCAGGATCTTGGCTGCCACCGGTTCTAAGGACCTTTTACCTCAATTTTTATTTTTATTTTACTGCTCAAACTCAAAGAGCGAGCAGTTATATAATCGACTTTTTTCAAAATATCATCGTACTGGACCTTAAACGTTAAAAGATATTAACTTGCGGCCTTCGGTACTTATGACTTAAAAAAATTGCCATCTTGAATTTTTGAAGGAGAAAGTGCAACTACTTTGGAAGGCATATTTTTCAACCGATTTGTTTAAATTTCGATTTTTTTGGAAAGGTCTTGAGACCAGTAATGCATTGGTTTAATTTCCATGAATAACTCCTAACAGATTAATGAACCAGTTTTTTTAAATTATTTTAAGTAGTGGCCATGAATGGTTTTTTAGATCGCCATTATGTAGGGAAAGATTTTACCACAGCTTACCATACGTTTCCATAAAGTAGAACAGTTGAATTCGGATCTGCTCCAAGTATTAATAGAATTTCGATTTATTTTTAAGAGTTTAGGAAAAATTCTGTATTCCCATTTGGCAAAGATTCTGACTTAGGCTACTCGACTCTTCGGAACGTGTACCAAAGTTTCAAGCAAATGCATTTCAAAAACAGGCAATAAAAGGTAATCTGACCCTATACTGGCTGCCTGGTGTACCCCAAGAGAATCAGGAATTTTGTAAAACACAGCACATAAATTGAAACTAGAGCTAAAAGTGTGAGAGAGAAAATTTTCCTTGCACAAACCTCAACCGGTGTGAATTTATCCATTTTATCGCGTATTTCATCAAAAAGTCTTGAGGTAAAATTTCACCAACATCCATTTGAAATATTTCAATATTCCCATCCAGTTTTGCGTTGCAAGGCCCCATACCTCCCAACCCCCCCCCCCATTTGGCATAAAAACCTCACGAAATGAACTCTGACGGCAAATTCATTTCAATTTCAGCACATATAAGAGCACCAAGAAATATCTCATTATGCTGATGTCTCATCTAGCACAATTCCTTCTCTCTGCACACCCCAACGTATAATTCTTCATTTTCCCGCAATATTTGTGAATGTTTTACAAATTCATGCACGTTTTAATTCCACCCTCGTCTCCCAGCCTCTCTAGACCTCCCCCCAAAAATGTCTCACGTGAAACATATTCTCAGTTTTGGAGTCACTTGGGAAATTTCCTTTATGCGTCTCGTGTTTTGTTTACTCCAACCGCACTCACTAGAATATGCTACCATAATAATGAGGATGAAGCACTTACATTTTGGATAAAGACCAACAAGATTGCATTTATATCCCAACTTCATGACCTGTGTATAAGGGGGGTTAGGTGGTGAATGAGGCGGAGATTTTCACATTTTCAGCAAATATTCCGCAACAGAATGGAAAAGTGGTTCACTGCATCAACTTTTTTTTTGTTGTTACAAATGACGCAATAAATTCTGGGAAATGACCCACAAAAATCAGAACAGCTATACCGAACTACGTCTATATCTTTCTACAGTCATCATTATGTCTACTAGAACAACATGTACATAAATCAGACTACAATATCCTATACACGTGCAGTTTTTGTATGAAGATAAAATTTTTCTGCATAATATCTCTATGAAAAATTATCCAGTTAGACTAGATAAAGCCTTGAGACTATCCAAAATACCGAAATCCCCTCTGAATATTTCGATTTAGTTTGAAATATTTCAGCTCTGCGTGAGATTTAGTATATTTATATATATCAAGCTCCAGTCGTAGAGCCTAGCGACCTAGTATTTGATCAAAAGCCTTATTTTACAGTTCTTATTAAGGTCCTCTTCTTAGAGACAGTAGACAGATTAGACGGTCGAGAAAGTAATTTATTTGACTGATTTAGACCTACACAGACTTACAAAATTATAGAGGCATTTTACTATCGAACAATTAGTTTACTGAATTTACTTTGAACCATCTATATGAAAAATATTTAGGGGGATATGGGGCACTTTTAAATTGGGCATACTTCTATTTTTAAACGAAATTGGAGGTTATTATGATTATAATTTAGTGTAAAAGTGAATTGTATGATTATAAGGCTAAATTCTATTATTTATTTATTTATTTATTTTATTATCAATTAAAAAAATAATAAATTGTTTTGAAGGACTGGCGCGATACGTAGAGATAAGGGACTCTCCGGTGCTGGCCAGTTGATTTAATGTCACCTCACAAGGAAAAACAATTCTTCAATCTTGCCTGACTTTTTGGAAGGAAGTCCATATCCATGACTGAAAGCTCTGGGCAAGATTCAAGAAGTGTTTTTCCATCTGAGGTGACTTTAAATTCATTGGCCATCACTGGAGAGTCCCCTATCTATTGAGTGTTCATGTTATTCTGAAATTATTTAAAATAAGCCTTGGCCTATCCGGATCGAAGGACCAAAATGTTTTTTTTAAATTGATTCTCCTAAACAAAATTAAGGCTTAGTTGACACGCGAACAAGGCTGTTCTCTTCTCGATTTATGAAAACGTTTTTTTTTTTGTATGATTTTATCTGTCATATTCTTTTGACAAATTCAGCAAGTCTTTTATTTTATTAGATAGATAGATAAATTTATTCATTGAGGATGCTTTTGAAGTACAATTTCGTTTTGATAAAAGACTGCGTTGTTATCAACGTCTACCGCTGTCTTAGCGTTGGTGATCAATCCCCATAGACATATTATAGAAAAGATATTTCTCAGGTTGTATATGCCAAACATGTAACAATATAATCAATTTTTTATTATTATGTGTTTTGAAAATTGTTTATTCGATAATATTGCATTGGTGGACTAAGAATACTCCACTTAGCTGGGGACAAAAGGGTACACTCGCTCTGGATGAAGTTGCTATTTTTTTAAGAGTGAATTTTACTAACCCCATAAGAACCACGTTCCTCACAAAATTTCAAATGGGCATTGGAAAAAAGAATAAAAGCAGAATGGTCACACAATTTATTAACTGAGTGTATAGGATAGAGAAAAGTTTCTGCTGGCTTTCTCGAAAAACATTTGAAATGGTAGATTGTTTAAATCTAAATCCTCGAATTTCTAACGAAGAACATAAGACTCCTCAATTCAACACTACATTTAACCCCTGATGGAAATGTAGAAATTTTATTAAGAAACAGAAATCCACCCTTTGAGCCAAAAGAGGCGGGAAAAGGGGATGTTACTTGAAAGACCCAAGAATGATTGTCTTGATTTTTTTTCTGCGTCTTCACCCACAAATTTTCTACATCTCCCTCGAAATCTTTTGCCAAAAATTCAACACATCTTGACTCAAATGGTCGGAACAAAAACCGAAAGGAAGGAATAAAGAAAAAAAACCTAAAGCCAAGATGAGAAAAGTAATCTGAAAAACTTTCACCCTCAGATATCACCCCAAGTATGACACTCCCTCGTCCCTGGGTATTTTCGCACCATAAACTAAAAATGACAAGATAATATGTGAACATGCGGTTGGCGGAGGAAGGACACACAAGTGGTAGTTGTATGATAGGCATGTGTTACAATTTATGATTAGATAGAAAAGAATATGGCAAAGAAGGAGGAAAAAATTGCCATTTGTGACTTCTTTTTATCCACCCACCCACCCCCATGCCCATCCTACTCCCCGCAATATACACAAAACACCCCCAAAAACTTCATCCAGATAAGACAATTCCTTCCATGGGGGGCACTTTTCACCCTGACTTTCCCGTGAGTTATATTTCACAGTATCCGCCCCAAAAAGAAATATTCATCCCCTGATTGAGCACTGAAATTTCTCTCAAGAGAAGACGATCACTATATACATAACTATACATATCCACCAACCACCCAAATCAATTTGCCCGCCCAAGTTGGGCTACGTATGTGGATTTTCCACAAATTTTCCAACCCCGAAAAAAAAAGTAGCTACAGCATAAGTTTTCGCACATGGCGAATTGAATTTGATGCGCGTGAATGGTGCGACTGGATTAAGGGATATTCAAAAAAATGGATATACGTCTATAGAACAGCCTGCTCATATCGTACCTTTGCAATGGGGAAAGCATAACTCATATTTTATTGCTCTAAATCCACAGGAAGAGCAATATTATTCTCTCGATATTTCGACACTTCGAACTCACATATTGCTATCCGTACACACTACACAAGTTTAACAAAATAAAATAAAATAACATTCTTTCATTGGCTAACAAGTTTCTAATCTCTTTTTCTTGGCGCCTTTTCTTAGTCAAAATTTTCAAAAATATCTTGACTGATAGGAAATTGTAGAAGTTAAACCATATATAGCCATATAACTAAACCGGCTAAACTTTAAATTTGAAGCCCGTTTTAGATACTATATTTCAAAAATACTTTCGCGTTATTTACCGTTCATCGGTTCATAACTGATTTGAATCGATTTATCAATCACTTTAAAGGTTACCCAAAATATCTCAGGAGTAATATAATTGAATTTAGGATAAAAATTAGTTATCGGTTATGGACCCGTTCATAACCGATCAAGGGGTAATTCATAATCAATCAGATTGGCTCGGGTTCCCAAAAAAATGTATGGGTTCCCCGGGTTTCCTGAAAAAAATGTATGGGTTCCCCAGCCAGATTGGCTCGAGTTCCCCGAAATGAGTTACCCCTCGTAACCGATTGAAATTGGCTCAAGCTTGTCAGGAATTACAAGGCCTTTCCAATGAACTCAAACTTTTGACCTTGAAAAACCGTTTTTCAAAAATGCAAAAATTCCGAATTGGCCAGAATCACGAAAATAAAATCCCGAATTCTTAAAAGTGTCATTACGATTACACAGGAGCTTGCTGGATGCATAGGGAAATTTTCTGTGTCTTTGGAAATTATTCTACACATTATCCTCCATATAATTTCATCTCTATCAGGATTTTTAATATTCGGGATTTTGGCTTTCGGAATTTTGGCATTTTCGGAATTTTGGCGTTCGGGATTTTGGCTGCCTCCGGATTCGATGATATGTATTCAGATCTTCCGGTGTTCGTCAGAAGCAGCTTCTTCTTATCAATCGAAAAACTCAAATTTTTCTCCAAATCACTAAGAAAAATCCATACCAATGCCTTGATATGTGTCGGAAAATCGAATTTAGTCAAAAGATAGAAATTGTTAAACGTTTTATTGGAACAAAGTCATTTTTTTCGTTTTTCTGTCGATATCAAAGCCCATTTGCGTCTCCCGAACAATTTATTCCAAATGAATTATGCCATTCCCATGGCAAAAGAGCGATTTGTGAAACTAACAATATGATCACCAAGGGTGCAACTTCACCCGGAAATAACCCTCGCCCCAAATGTCCTCTCATCCCCATTTTATTTTTTTATGTATTGAATATTGGACCAAAACGAATACACTTTCATACAAAAAAAAATCATATGAAACAATATGGAGTATAATTTCATACAAATTGTGTATCCATTCAGAATACTGATAATAGCGATTCCAGGGTGTGGTTCGTACTGTGGAAAAAATTTAATCACATGCCCCCAACTACCCCCATTTTCTGTACCACCCACAATCCTCCTCCAATCCTCGATAAAAATGTATGTATGGCGTGACCAGGCAACCCCATGGCTCAATTGTAACCAGATCCATATTGTAAAAAAAAGGAATTTATGCACAATTCAATACAAATGTATACACTAAATTTCGATTTGGTATTCCACTTTTATTCTAGTTCACACTCTCATATCCCCATGAATTCCACGAAATTTTTCTACCCTCCTGCACAGATAAATGTATGTACAATTTTATTGAGGTCAAAAGGTTGAAGAGCATAGAGAATGGAGGTGTCCATTTGCATGGAATTCATATTTCAGGTGCGAGATAGACAGATGAATAAATAGCAATGAAGCGCCTTTTTTCACCAAAAAAATAATATATAAATAAATTAAACTATATGTCGGAAAAGGCTTTTTTAAAATTTCAGCTGGGAATTTCTCTTTAATTTTTATAAATATTCAGCAATTTACACGTTCCATATGCAGTTATTTTGACCAAAATTTAAAGAAAAGACTGCGTAATCCCATTGCTGCTAAAAACATAATGTTGTAGTGATTTGTGAAGCCTTTTATTTAACCCGTATATCTTTTAAATATAAGTAATTTATATCGGTCATTACAATTGCAGAGAAGAATGTCTTGAATTTAATTAAGTTAACCTTTTAATTCAATGTTGAAGTAGGTGATATAAAAGAAAAGTAGGTGATCTAAATAAACAATTTAAATATTTATCAATAAAAGTAAAAATTTTCGATCATTGGTTAAACTACGTTAACGTTAAATAATTCCCAAAGGTTCATATTAGAATTTTTAAAATTTGGTTCATATAAATTTAATAAATAAGGAGAAATGGGGTGCCTTTGAATTGGAGCAGCTTTAAAATTAGATTTGGATTAGAAAAAAAAAGAATTAAAAGACTAATCTTAAATCTAAGATCAAAGGCCTGAAGAAATAAAGACTAAAGTTAAAAAAGTTAAAGAAGTTAATAAATAATCTAAAGAATAAAGTTAATAAAAACTTTCGACAAACATATTTTTCAATTATTCGTCAATGTTCGTTAACGCATTGCTTTTTGGTTAATAAAAAATTGCAAATTTTACAGATTTATTTCCATTTATCGCATTTTTAATAGTTATTAATCTTCTTTCTTTAACATTTAGTGAGAAAAATTCTTAAGGAATCACTGAAAAAAATATGGCCACCCATTCTGGTAATGTTATTATACCAGCTGAAAATCCCCATACATTAGTGGAAAATATTTTCCTATCAGACATGCAAAAAACTGAATGTTGCTCATGTTTTACTGAAGAAGACAAAATTTTGAAAATTTGCTCCAGTACAAAAATTATACCAACGCCGTAAAAGTTTTTTCTACGTCCTTGGTAAAATAAAATACCAATGAATGCTGAAATGTTTTCAATGGTAATATATTTTACACTCTGCGAAATAAAAATAAACATATTCCAGCAGCTCCGGTTATATAGTTTACTGAATACAGTAAGTGTATCTACATATAGTTGTCACTTTCTCTAGTCGTCTCTTTCGTACGCTCTACACAAAGTGAGACAGTTCGTTCTGCGCAGAACCGTCAGTTCCAATTTTTGCAAGTGACTGTGCAAACGTGACAAATATTTTTGCCGGTTTTGTGGGGAAAATTAGGTTTTCCTGAGTTTTTCATCGCGTTCAAAGGTAAGTAATGGATTCATCAATGTATTTATCGTGTTTGTTAGTGAATTTTACGATTATAATTAAATGAAAGAATGAGTTTGTCCAGAAAACTTAAACCTAACCTATAAAATGTCTTGTAAAAAAAAAATGGGAAAAAACTTTTTTTTATTTCTTATCATTGCAGATGAAGGATTCAAATTCACATCCAGAGACTCATTTCTTTGTATTACGTACAAGGGTTTGAAGAATGTGATTTTGGAAAGTGGTCAACGAGACGTCTTTTGGACAAATGTTAGCAACCTCGGGAAACGCTCTCTTCCTACACCGTGGAGCACAAAAGGTGTCTTTTTTATTAAAACCAGTTATGTGAGGCTGCTGATGGTTAGCACTGTGAGAAGCTAAAATGTTCGAAGATGTCTGCAGAATTAGAAACTACTTAATGGACTCTAGGACTACTTCATGGCATGAAAGTTTGAAGCTCAAAGATTCCCGGATGCATTCAAAGTTTTGCGGAGATGACTGAAGAATTTCATGCCCAATTTCCGAAAAAAAGAAAAAAAGGCTACGGAAGAGAGACAAGTTCCCTTGCTAAAGTAATCTGTATCAAGATTAAGTAGCACTATTAAATATATTTTTTTTATTTAAAATCACATATTGTGTCTTCTTATATACGTAAAATGGGTGTACTTATTTTACTGAAAATGGACAATATTGTACTGAAAAGAATAGATCCATAATACCAGAGCCGAAATAAGTTTGTCGTGATTGGTAAAACATTATCTTGTTTCAGTCATAAAATATCACCAAAAAAGTCAAAAGAAGTCCATAAATATTTTCCCATGCTGGTATAACTTTTTGCTTTGTCAGTATAATTTTTACCAAAAAGCTAATACGTTGTACAAGGACTAAAAGCGTTAATCATATAACCAGAGCCGACTAAATTTATGTCGGGACTGGTAATATTTTTTTTCAGTGATGTCTAAAAGGTCAAGAAACTTTATAAAAAATTAAATAATACCAGCGACGGTTTTAGTGTTGCCAGATTTGAATATTATACCGACTTTTCCCCTATGTGGGTTCCTTAATGCGAGCTTTAAGTTACAATTTAGGTAATTTAGCTGAAATGGAAACAATGTAATTTTCCACATGATTGAAAAAATGTACTGAATGAATGAATGAAAAAGGTAACTTTCGACAAATAAATTGTAGGTATATCAGGGTCAGTGTAACACGGAAATCACCTTTGGCTGTTTTCTCATTTCTTCACTCAGTCAGTCAAACCGGAAATTAGCTTGAGAATTTTTTACTACCATATTTTACTGCCCTTAAATGTATTCACTTGCAAGGAAAAATCATAGGAAGTTATTATCAACTAATAAAATCAACTAATTAAGTATGATTCCTTTATAATCAGACATATTTCGTAATTTTATTTTAGAATTTCTTGTTTTTAGAATTAGATACTTTTTTTCTACATCTCTGGTCTTTTCCAAATTGCATTTATTTGAATAAAAGAAAAATATTAAAGATATAATGTCTGTTTCTTACTTATTAAGTTTATTTGATATAATAAAACTTGCTAAATGTAAAAGTTTTTGCGTGAAGCATGCTTATTATCTTTATTCTGATTTAGAAAAGAATAAAACCGTAAAGCAAAAATCTAAGATAGAAATGATGATACTTAAAGTTTTATTATTTCAAGAGTATTCACATATTAAAAGTTTCCATAATCTCTCCTTATTGAAAAGAGTTAATAAAGTCAAATGAAATTAAAACTTTATTTGAAATAAATTCCATTGTTTTGTCAGGAATTCCAAATTTTATTGTACATCACTGCACTGTAATATAACTTGATAAAGGACAAATGTAAACCAATACAAAAATCATAATTAAATCTGTAAAAAAAAGCTTATAAGTATTCACTATCTGTGGACCGTATCGGATTTCCAAAAAAGTGTGTCAAAAGTTTATCACATTAATTTGCTTTTTTAGCATAATGAATTCCCTGGAAAGTCCTATGATTAACGAATATTTTTGGGAAAATCCTGCAAAGGCTCTATTCATTACAAAAGCACGGATTTTCAGAGATATGGTGTTAATTGTTGAAAATACTATATTGGATATCCAGTGCACAAACTGAATTCCTCTATATAATATTTACAGAGGTATTTAATAAATGAATTAGTATAGAGGGATGAAATTCAATTAATCGTCATAATTCATTATAATTGCCATCCACCTTTCAACCACGCCACCAACGTATTCTTCACCCCTCCGCCCCCCTGAATCCCCAACATTGCGTATGTCAAGCCCAAAATCCCAAATCCTGCTTCCCGGCTGACCATTGGTAACCAAATCAGTTTATTTTTGGATGGAAAGCTGTGTTTACTAAAAGTAATACTGTAACCAATTTCTTGATTAATTATTCCGAGTAGCATCTAAATTCTAAAAAGTAATTTTTTTACGGCAAAAAATTAATAATAATAATAATGCTGGGATACTTTACGACTTTGCTGATCGTAAAGTATCCTAATTCAGCATTTTGATGTTGACCTAGACCGTAGAAAGTAGAAATGCAATGCCACAGAACGAAGACGTGGTACAATATCATTCGCTCATGTTTTTTTAATCTATTATGGCTCCGACCTTTTAGATCAAGAAAATTTCATGAAGTTGAAATTTGAATCCCTTTCTTTCTCACACGTTTTGCATATGTCTATCTCATTCTTTCGCACGCCAAATTCGATTGACCTGAATTGAATTTGTTGTGATACTTAGAAAAACAAGAAGAGTGCGAAAGACTGAAGCAGACATATGCAAATTATGTGAGAAAGGAAAGAGATTCGAATTTGAACTTCATGAAATTTTCCTGATATAAAAGGTGTGCCGGAGCCATAAATTTTGAATTTGAATTTATTCAATAGAATTTCAACTTTGTCTTTGCAATTATTAACCGAATGGTTTAAATTTTATACTGACCAAAAATTGATTTTTTGCACTTAAATCATAATTTAGATTTATTAATTTTACTGAACCTAATAAATTTTTACTGAGCCAAATTGATTCATTAACAGATTTTTGATTGCGAAAATTTCATAAAATCGTAACTTTCTTCCTTGTGTTTTCAAACTTTTGTAGACTTCTGTCTGAATACTTTGTATTCTAATCTAAATTGAATTTGTTTTGCAAAAACTTCATCTATTGTGTGATTATTGAGTCAACAAGAGTGGGACAGAAGAAAGATTTCATTACATTTTAGGCAGGGCTATGGCAAGTTATTTTTTTTCTATGGAGTCGTTTGAAGCCATTTCGAAATTTCGGAAAGCGCGCTGATCGCGGCAAAAACTGAAAGTTTTGATCAATGACAGGAATGACAGAGTGTCAAAGCGTGTCAAGTGTGTCAAGTGCATCAAAAAAATAAGTAGACAAAAAGAATTTTGGAAAATTTGTGCATTAGTGTCTTCCCTGCCCTCCATCAAGAGATATGAAGTGCACAGTGACGAATTGTGGGTCCTCTGATAAGGATAACCCTGGAAAAGTCTCATTTCACATGTGAGTAAACGTTTATCTTATCAATGCGTTTTTGGTAGAATTTTCGATATAGAGACTAAAGGAAACTATAACATGAGGTAGATTGTAACAGGGTATGTGTTAGTTTCTAAGTGCGGCTGTGTAAAGCTGGAGGAAATGTGTGAAAATGCAAATTTCAAGAAGGCAAAATATGGGAAAATTGCCCATGAAAATTGATATCTTTGTTGTCAGAATTGTCCGTGGAAATGTCTTAGGACAATTTTACAGTGAAATTTTTACATATTTTTCCGTATTATTTTTGTGTATATATAAGATTAATGATAATTTAAACAAAACGTAAGAATAGTATATAATTTTATCCATAATATAGAGGAATATGGGGCAAATATGGAAAATTGAAAATTTCAAATATTTATATTTTACAAGAAAAAGAGCGACAAAGGATTTTAATTTTTGCAAAATATTTACCTAGTACGTATATTTTATGAATTTTTTTTATTTTAAGACCAAAATTTACATGTTCAAATAAAACCTCTACGAGTTTTTTTTAAATAATAATTTTTATAACCATTTATAATTTAGAACCTTTTGTAAAACAATAGTATTTTATTATCTAAGAATATACATACAATAAATAAAATAAAATTCATATAATTTTTAATTTATGTTTCTGTTTATATTTATAATTTAAAATTTATTGGGAATTAGTTTGTTGTTTTTAGAAATCTGACGAAATAATATTTTTTAAGTTTGCCTGCGAATGAAGAATTGCGGAGAATATGGATCCAGCGGTTAAATATAAAAACTACTGATATCAGAGCAAATATCTTCGTCTGTGGCCTGCACTTCAAACCAGAAGATTTAGAAAGGAAGAGATACAAATCCAAATGGAGGACATTCCTCAAACCTTCAGCAATTCCAATGGTAAAAAGATTTAGTATTATAGTTTTTTTTTTTAAATTTATTTTACTACTTGAAATCCATGGAGAGTGTAGTATATATAATATCTCGATTTTTCATCCCCCAAAATTTCCATCTTCCACCCTCCGGCCCCGGAGACCAATTTTCTCAACAAATCTTCGCGTTTCAGACAATTTCTGAGAAACGTCGTCACGCTGTTTCTCCCTTTGTCCATCCGGCTGTCGCCAGCTCTAGAGGCCAACGATTAGAGATAGCGACATGGAACCTTTGGGGTACCCCTCATAAGCCGACCCAATGATCGTTAACATGCCCCTCATTTTCCCCCAACACCCCCTTCCCGTCCAAAACCATGTTTTTTGGGATTGCTCAAAAACGCGTAGTTCGATTTTTTTCATTTTTGGATGTTTTAGAGATTATCCAAGCGAACTTCGTCCTTATACAAAAATACCGTTGAATCCATTGAATCATTCCTAATAACAGTTTGTCAAGGTCAAAGGTTAAAAGGCTGTAGAGAGCGTATTTATGAAGCAAATAGGGTCATGTTTAGTCTCGTTAAAAAGGTTTTGAAATTTCCTATAAAACTGAACCGGTTCCAATCGATTCAGAATCGTTAATGAACCGGTTCATATCCGATAACTAATTTTTATCTGAACATCAATTCTATTACTTTAAAAAACTATTTTGGGGGATGCTTTGAGTGATTCATGAATCAGTACAAATCGGTTGAGAAACAGTAAACAGTAAATGACGCGAAAGTACTATTGAGTCGTCTAAGTCACAAGGTCGAGCATTTCGCAAAGCCTGGAATGCTTTGCCACCCCTTTTTTATTTTACTCAATTCCTCCTAGGTACATTTTGTTAAAATTGCGCCATATAATTTATATTTTGAATTCAAGTGCAATCCTTTACAATTCAAGAGTTTCCCTTACAATTCAAGTGATAATAAGAAGAAATAAAGTGAGTCTGAGGCTATAGTGTTGTTCTTGGTGAAATAAGACGGTTGTTCGGAAAATTATTGGGCTGATAGGGCTGATATTATTGAAAACGTGCATGAAAAGATCACCAATGTGTTCAATTATTGATATAGTACTGATTTCATATTTAAAACAAGTCTTTTATAGTATATTTTGTGTTATCCTTAATTTAAATTTAATGTTCTTCGTAAAATTCTAGCAAAACTTTGAAGATATCTGCGAAGAGATGGAAACTGTTTTTGAGGAAATATCACCTGAAAGTTACCCTGAATACTCAAATCCTGTTCAGGAGATGCAGGACGACAGTCAAATGGAGTGTCTTGTCTCGCCGGGTCTTGCGCCTGAGAGTCAGGCAGGAATGCTACATTCATTGCTTGAAAGTTCTTCTTCTTGTCAAAAGAATTACGATGAATGCAGTGAAGTTGAGCAGCTCAGAAAGAAAAATGCCCTACTGTGCACCAATTTGAAGAATTTGAAAAGAAAACACAAAAATGCGTTGCAGATTCTTCGAAGAAAAACCAAAAAGATTCGAGAACTCCAGGATCTTTTGAAGTCGAAAGATAAGGAGCTATCCAACGCGATTAAAAAAAAATCCCTTGATAAGATTCCACCAGGCTTGAAAGCTCTCTTCGATAGGATAATCAGCAAAACGGAATGTGAGAATTCCTCAACAAAGAAATACACCGAAGAGCTGAAGCGTTTTGCTCTTGAAATGGATTTTTTATCTCCAAAAGCATATAGGTAAATATTGTATGATATTACTATACGTTATTTTAGGTCATTATAATAGAACAGGATGTGTGTTCTGTCGAATTGTATTTTGATTTTTTTCCGATCACGAAACTAAGGTTTATAGAATTATTGGGAAAAAATTGCAAACTGATATTTTTCAAATTATATTATTATACTTTCCATAAACATTGTGTAAAAAAGCGAGATATTATATTGCTTTCTTTTTATGAAATTCAAGCAATAAAATTAACTTTAAAGTGTTATATTTTACAGATTCTTGAGAAGCGAAAGTGGTGACAATCTGCCTCATGCGAGAACAATGGGAAAATGGTTGCAAAATTTTGATTGTGATCCAGGAATCACGAAAGAATCTCTTGAGCTTTTACTAGCATATACATCGAAGGAGAAAGAACAACACAGAACAGTTATTTGCCAGCTTGTATTTGACGAAGTGTACATTTTCAAACACCTTCAAAACATTGGTGAAAAGTCCTACGGTGTTTCTGTACTGGGAGAAGGACAAGCCACACAGATATTAACATTTATGTTAGTATCCGTTGATTTACAATGGAAATTGCCCGTAGCATATTTTCCATTTTATAAGATGCAGGCTCCCCAGAAAGCCGGGATTATCGAAAAAGTCATTCACAGCGTACAACAAACTGGAGTGATTATAAATGGCATTACATTTGATGGCGCCAAGATCAATTTTAAGGCAATAAGAATAATGGGCTGTGACCTCAGTAAAAGCCTCGATAATTATGCCGTAACCGAAGGCTTGGGATCAGAAATTTTTATCTATCCCGATCCGGTACATATGCTGAAATTGGTGCGCAACACCTTTTCAGAATATGATTTGTACGACAACGAGGACAGAATTATAAGCTTCCGCTTCATCAAAGCACTAGTGGATCTCCAAGAATCTGAAGGGGTGAAGCTCAATAACCACCTACGAACAGAACATGTCCAGTTCAAAAACAAGATTATGAACGTAAGGTTAGCAGCACAAACTCTTAGTAATTCTGTTGCCAACGCGATCGACGTATGCAGGGAGCAGCTCAAACTTCCAGACTTCAAAGATAGTCAGGGAACGTCGAATTTTTTGCGCGTTTTTAATAATGCCTTCGACGTCTTGAACAGTAGGAGCTCAAACCATGCAGGGTAAGATAATTCTGATAGCCCTAATAACAGTAATCAAACAGAAATATAGGTAATATATAATCCATAATAATTTTAAATCAAGTGTCATATAATTTAAGTGAAATCAAGTATTAAAACATAATTTTATTTTTTTATGATTCAAAGAATTAAACGAAATGATGTATTATTATATACGTATATCTGTCCATTTATTGAGTGGGCATTAATTATATAAGTTATTAATAATAATTATAAAAATACAATTTATGTGGAAGTAAGAATACAAAAAGTTATTACATAATCTAAAATTCATTAGGCTCACCATGTTTCAAAAATAGAATAATTATAGTTAACCCTTTAAGGACGATAGGGACACCGGTGTTTCAAAAACAAAATTTTTCCTACGGCCTTTTACAGTTGTGTTTTACTCTAAGAAGTCATATAAAGTGATTTTTTCTGACCCCCAATTTTTGACCTTCTCGTCCTTAAAGGATTAAGGCGTATTTAAGTTTTTTTTAAAATAAGTTGTTTTTAATTATTTATGATATTTCTAGTTATAAAAGTTCCATCAATGAACAGAACGTCAATGAAATCGACATTTTATGTGAACATACGGTTAATTATATTAACCAGCTTTTAATTGTGAGAAACAAATCCCAACAATCCAAGGAGCTTGTCGTGAGCTCTCCTAACGGCACAGGCTTTATTGGCATGCGAGCGTGCCTGACTAACTTGGTGCAAATTTATAAAAACCTTAAGATAAGGGCATCAGAAGACGACATAGAGCTCAAGACGTATGCTTTGAATCAAGACCATCTTGAGCTATTTTTTGGATGTATCAGGACTAGATTGGGTTGTAATACCAACCCAACAGTTCTACAATTCCGCTCCTCTTACAAAAAAACTCCTTACATATGTGGAATTGAAGCAAAACCCTGAGGGTGGAAATTGCCTCGGAGATTTGGCGAAAATATCCGTATTGGGATTAAATACCAACGGAAATTTGAATTATCTCAATGGGGTTAAAGAGGTACTTATTTAATTGCTTATTTAAATATTGATTTGAACATTCTCCTTTACATTCTTGTATTAAAAGTTCTCGGTGTTCGGTTATAAACATATATTTAACAAAATAATAACATTATACTCATTTAGACACCTATTTTTACATTGCAAGACTTACAAAAATCCAAATACAAAAGCTCTTACGCAAGCTCTTTCACAAGATTATATTTAACGCATTTAACCCTTTAAGGACAATTAGGACACCGGTGTCTCATAGGTTTAAGGTTTAAGGTTACATATTTAATTGATTATTGGTTTAATTTTTATTGTTAAATTTCGGTCCGTGAAAACTGCCTGGTCCTTAAAGGGTTAAGTGAAAAGTTTTTTTCTTCAAAAGGAAAGTTCAAAATATATACCGATTAATTTTTAACCATTTTAAGCTGAACGCTAAGTGCCCTTTGAGTTCAAGCAATAAAAAAAAAATGGTTAGGAAAATTATTTTGTTGTACATTTTGGACTTTAAAACTAATAAGTTTTGGAAAAGTTAATTTGGTAATAGAAAATTTTATAATTTATACTATGAAGTTACTCCCTCTGTTCCGAAATAAGTCATACGTTTGCTAGTACATTTTATATGAAAGAATGTACGTCTTATTTCGGGACAGATGAAGTATTTAATTAGGTAATCTCTTTCGTAATGTTATGGTAATTTTTTGTAATGAAAGCTTAATTTTCTGAATTTTATTGACAGTATTATTAAATGGCCTCCCTAAGCACTAGTTTGCAGAGGGAGAAATAAAATTATTCATCATCATCATTAAATGGCCTCTACACACTAGAGAAAATTATGTCAAGATGCGTGTTCTCTTTACGGAAGTGTAAACAATTCGCTTCAATATTTCAAATATTGATGAAAACTTCTCATACTGTGTAGAGCCCATGTTTAGAAATAGCGTTTTATAAATGCACATAGGGAAAGTGTCTATAATTTCGGATAGATTGTGATTAAGAAATGTCATCACATTGATGAACCTCTCACGAAAATTGCCTGTATTTTACAGAAAAAACGTAATCTCTTTGGCAAATTTTACACTGGATCTAAAGAACCTTTCACTGTTAGCATAAATGTGCACAATCATTAATGAAATCACTTTGAAATACCGAAGAAATACTTTACCAAGAATGCAAGTAAACACAAAATTTTGCCATATATCTCATAAGGAAATGTTCACACTGAAGTTTCAATAACGCAATTTTCATTTAAATTATGTTCATCATAATTGAATAAATTTCGTGTTAATATCTTCCAAAAAGAATAACTATTCAGATGGAACACATTAATTAAATATGTGTAGATAATTCCATAATTTTAGTCAATTTATTTGTAGTGTCCGAATTTACCTTCAGAGTATCCGGTATTACAGGCTGTCCCAAATTACAAGCAGTTCCCCTACTAGACGAATCAAAAAGTATTAAATAATTGAAAGAAGAAATTTTTGAAATCAAATTTGGTTTCTATCCCAATCATTCGAATATAGGATACAGTAGACTCTCTCAAATTCGGGCATTTGGGACTGAAATGTCAACCGAATTAGATAGCAATTCGGGCAACAAACTGTTTAAAATGCAACGATTTTTTGTTCATCTGCATACTCAAATCTGCAAACTCATGAAAACCTCTTAATAATGCAAAATCACATCAAAGCTAAGACAAATCATAGCAAATTTGAGCATATTTGCTTCATTTGACAATCATAATCGAACTTGAAAAATGTTAACAAACTTTTTTCGAATTCAACTGCCGCCCGAATTAAAAAGTAGCCTGATCTTAAAAGAGCCGAATTAGCGAGAGTCTACTGTAATTAAATGTAGTTCATCTTGTTCATTTCAAAATTGACTGTTATGATTAGTACTTACAAGAATATTGTCTTACAAGAATAATCAAACTCAAGAAAAATTCACCACTGAAGAAGAAGTAGAAATAGAGATAAAGGAAAATCTGAAGAAAAAGAGTGTCACGGATGAAGATTTGCTTGCGATTTCTGAAATTATGAAGAATTTCAGTACCACAACTGAACTTTCACTGGAATTACAAGCCGACGTTATTGTGACTAAAATCAAAGGAAAAGTTTTCTGTGAAGGCTGTGTGTCTGAGCTCACGCAGACAAATAATGCAAATGAAGAGCATGCCTCAGATTTGATTTTGGCATTAACAAAACACTGTGAAGCTTATATGAGGCAATGCATAGAAGTAATGGGAGAAGTTGAATTTCATAAATCAATGGAAGTTCAGGAAATGGTCAACACACTTCTGTTCACATTCAAGGATTATGCATTTGAGAATAGCCTCACGCATCTGACAGATAGCATTGACCATTACGTGAATTTGCTTTCTGTCTACATAACAACTTACGCAAAAGTAAGAATGCGTCAAAGAGAAAATAAGATCAATGAGAAGTTGAGCAATCGCAACAAATTGCACAGATTGACTCATTTTAAGAATATGTAGATTTAAAAGATGCATCCCAGAAAAAAAATACCATGGCGCCTGTAGTGATTGCACCAATCTTTCTTTAGAACATAAAATCAACCAAATAAATGAATCTAACGATTCAATTGCTTCAATCATTTGATTTATAAAAATAAGTAATGTATATTATGAGTTTGTCTCGTAAACAAAAATATTTCACTGCGTTAATATATATAATATTATTAACATATGAATTTAATGTTATTGAGTTGATCTTAAAATTAAGATTTTATTATATATTTATATTATAAAGCCATATTATAAATTTTGTAATTAGTATACTGATTTTGTTTTATTTATGAACTTTATAATAACAAAAAATATGATGCCCGTAGCACAATAACTATTATTTTGTAAAAATGTTTTTGACTTTCAATGAGAATGAATGAGATTTAGATCTAGTCATCTCGGTCACTCTCATAAAAATTTTAATAACATGTTTACAAAACAAAATTTGTTGTACGTTGGGCATTGAGAACTTGAGAAGTAAAAATAAATACTTATAAAACTGGATTAATGTTTGTTTTATATTTCACGCTCAGATTTTAAACGATAATCAGAAAATATATAACAAAACAAAATATTTTGGTTCTTGAAGAAGACCATGGTAAGATATTTGTCACATACATATAAAAAATTCATTATATATCTTTATATATTACTTTCACTATCAAAACTTCAACAAAAAATCCATAAAAATGTTAGTAAAAAATATGAACTATAATAAAACATTCATCTTTTTTAATTTCCTATTGTTTATGAGAATTTTCAATTAAATATAAATTTAAGAATATGAATAATTTCAAAGAATCGCGTTTATTATTATTGTTCTTCAGTAGATTCATTTTTATTTAATTCTTAACCCCAAGAACAAAATATCTTTGATACGGGCGAATTGTGGAGCACGAAATTAAAGAAAAATCTCAATTTTTTAAATATAAAGTGCAAAATGTGTATAAATTGCAAATAAAAATGTTGCGGAATTGTCTTGTGACAGCTTAGACAGTTCTTTGGAAGTCCTATATTTTTTCCTATGTTGTCTATTTATAAGGTTCTCTACGATGTTTTCCCCGTTTCCCCGCAATGTCACTGGAGGCAAACTGCGAGATTTCAAGGAAATTGGGGAAAAACTCTTATAATTCTATGTGAAATGTGGTGAAAACTCTGTGTTGAGATGTCCAATTTGTGTGTGAAGAGATTTACGTAGTCAAAGTGATTCAATTTGGTTGTAAAACCTCTAGAATGCATGAAATTTTCTTTTTGATTATGACCAGCCCAATTGAATGACCTTTCCCCCATGTATTATTCGTCAGAAAACAAAGGTATTTACACAAAAATATAGCTTATTTAGTGCTCTTCATGTGTGAACAACCAAAATTTCAGGAAAGGCTCTCATTTTTGAATCGCGATATGAAATAGTTGGGAGTGCAGAAACGTCTCATACCAAATAATGAGAGAGAGTGAGACAGCCTCTAAAAGCAAGTGAGACAAAGAAACGGGCTTCAATTTCGAAGCCCACTCGCCACCACCCTGTCTTCATGCGAAAAAGACTGGAATTGAAGTATCCAACACATTTTTGGAAAAAAAGTTAGACTTTAGTTAGGACCTTTTAAGGGTTTAAAAGTTACGCCATGGAAATTACTGAATAAAATTGATTTATTAGAGAGCAATATAGATTTTTTACTGAACTAAATTGATATTTGTGTTGACTATGTAAGCCCAGATGGGGCTCACCTAAATACAATACAAACTTATAGAGGGAAAATGGGGAACTGAGGTTTGCCACCCTTATTTCAACTTCCTGAGAGTGACTGTCCACGGCGACTGACCCAATCAACATTTTATTTCCAATTGGAAAGCTGCCCAAATTTCGTCGACATGCTGTCGACAGATTTTGGACAGATAATTTTCCAAAGCGATTGGAAAAATTTCTGTCCAATTTTTTTCCAATTGGACATAAAATGGACAAATTTTCGAAATTTTTCTTTCGAAATAATCTCGAAAGCATCTTTCGAAATTTTGTCGACAAAAATTGGACAAAATCCTTTTACCATCTTCATTGCATTCTTCTTCTTCTTCGCGTTTCTGTTCTCATTCCTCCGAGGAGTCTTCAGTACAGGCAGTTCGTTTGTAATTTTGCTTTACAAGAATAAAAAGGCGTTCAAACCCACCAGTATTTTCAAGTCATCTTAGAAAATATTTGAATACAAATGTGTTAAGTTTTCCGCATTCGAGTTTGGAGTAGATGGGCAAGTGAAAGATATCTTGCAAGCAGGTAAATTATATTTTTGTACTTCGTTTTTCTCTTTATTACTATAGTTTCTTTTCTATTATTCACATATTTTTTTTAGATTCTAAGCGTACAGAAGATAGCATATATTCAAAATGTTCTATCTTAGAATATGAGGAAGACCTCAGGGAGCCTGTCTCCGCGATATTCGAGCAATTGTGGGATTAGGAAAGTGATAAGTCCAATCCCAATAGTGCTGAGGGCTCCCTGTCTAGCCCTGTTGTTAATTCTGTGACAACACCTTGATATTCACAACCTTCTGAAGGATGCTCGGGCTCTATGTGAAAATCCCAAGGAAGTGAATGGGGTATAAATCTTGATCCACGGCAGTTCTAAAGTGATAAGATTGAGAGTATCTTGATTTCAATCTTGGAAGGCAATTCTCAGATCCAGAAAATCAGTCTCAGGGTCTTTCAAGACATTTCATTGGTGTAGTGGTCGGAAAATAAAAAAAAGTGAAAATAAAGAAATGTATTGCTAACAAAATCAAAAATTTTATTTACATTCTTGGACTATTGTGAGGTTAGGTATTAGTTTCTCAAATATGGTCCTACGTGTGGCAGTGGCCTAAACAGTAATTCTATACCTATTGCCAGTTATCAGAAACACCTCCGAAAAGACTACGGCCAGTTTTAACAACTCGCAATCATTTTTGAAGAAATTTAGTAGCTATTATTACAAATATCCTCACTGCACCGAGAAATTGACAAAAAGAAAAAGAGACAAATAGATACGCGTAATTAATTAATACGCTTAATAATATATTAGGGATTTATTACGCCTTGAGACTTATTAATAATATTTGAACAGTGCGATTGATGTATTATATCTCGCATTAATATTGCAATAATAAATGATTATGACATTACTAATAAATTACCAATGTTATTTTAATTTTTATTGGGGATAAAAAATTGTTAAATAGCTACGTTACATTTTTCTGTCATTGTTTTCGTTTAGACAGACAATCGCAATTACTACAATAATCATATGTTGTGAATTGGTACAGGATTTACCCTAGTCCCCGGCGAGTGGCCTTCAAAGTTGAAGCCAATGATTTACCTATTTACCTGTGAAAAGTAGAGTATTTACTAGAAACCCAATCTCAGTATTATCTCCAAATTCGTGGTACACACGTGGTAGAAATAACTACACTTTTTGGTTCTTCATAACTATTTTATTCAATTTTAAAAATTTATATTACTATAGATAAAAGTGGTCTTCGGAATATGGTCGAGTGGAAAGTAACTTAAGTGAAAAATTAGTTCCGTAGTGGTCATGCAGCACCCGGTAGTCTTCTTATTAATTGTGCGCTGACTATAAGGAAAATTCTTAGATGGCGCGAAATTCACATTCACCACCTAACATCATATTAATTCTATTACACGATAATTGTAGCAATATTTAACTAGTAATTATTAATTTATTATTATTTTAATAATTTATTGCACGTGACCGCCTTGACCCATTATAGAGAGTTGAGTGTTACATATTCTCGTAGGGTAAAAGGAACACCTATTGATACCCTACTCTGTACCACTTAAAACTCGAAATTTGGACGTTTATCCTTATCAAAAAACGTAGACTAGGTAAAAAAAAAAGTCATATTGTAGCACGGATGCTACAGGACCCACACCAGAACATGCTGGAGCACCCTTCATCGCAGCCTCCCGCAGATTGAGCCCCATTGCCCATTCCAAGAAGGCAACGAATCCAACGTCCTCCTCGCTTCACTGGTGAAGACCGACTGAGGAGCAGATTCGATTGTGCCTTCGGAATAACTCTCCGAGCACTCACAACTCCATCTAGCGGAATTATAGCGATGTCGTAACTTGAAGTTAGCCATTGTTATAGCACCCCTCAACGTCACAACCCAAACTGAACAGTGATTGGTACCGTTGGCTTAGAAGAGTCTTCAACAGGACGGGCTTTCTCCCTCCAACTCCTCCAGGCTCAACAGTCCTACTACAATATTATTTACATTTTATTAGAAACTTTAACTAACTTTCTATATTTTGACAAAAGTGTCAATAGGGGTTCCCTGTCGAAGAGATGTTCCTTCGACTTCTCACTTCATTCACTTCTTAATCAGCATTTTTCGTCCGCAAAATAAAAAAATGTGCAATTTTGCAATGATGCATTATGGGTTCACAGAGTTCACCTTAGTAATTAAGTGGGGTAAAAATGATTTTATATAAATAGGGTAAAATTTTGTTATATAAATCAGATTACGATAGAGATTTCTGAGTTTCACTTCTAGCAACACGAGAGTGCTTGTTCCAGAAAAATCGCATCATCCTTTTAGCCTAAGATTGGCGGCATCCTATTGTCTAACAATTACCATCGGTCGATTGGCTCCCTACGCTAGTGCCAGGAAACAAAGGCTTCTTTTCAAAAAGCTTTAAAACCTAGGGCAAGGTTTTGAGAATCTTTCTGTAGGAAAATTTCATTGAGAAATTTATCCCTAGAGACAATCATTTGTCGGACTGAAATGAAAATTTATTTCTAACCTTGGTTAACTCTCTCGAGGTACCCCGGGGATAGCCTACATAAGGGGGCATCACTGCCTTATGCTCGGTGGCGCGAAAGAACCGTTGCTAGAGGTCGTGAAAACAGACAAGAGTCAGTTCGAGGTTCGAACAGTGGAAAATTCCCTGGAAAGTTCTCACCAGAGCAAGTTCCTCTAGTGTCGGCTTTTCAGTTGTTTTAAAGCGCAATAATACGTTCATTTTTAACCGAAAGTTGAATTTTATAAATGATAATCGTTTGAAATTTCTGCTAATTGATTTAAATTGTAATAGATTATAGATAAAGCGAAACGAAGTTGTAAGTCCATAAACGTCCTGACATATACGTCCTCGGAATATTTGCGACATAGACAAAATGTGAACTTTTGTTCAGTTCGTAAATTCCATACTCGATAAAAAGGGTACCATCCATAAAAATTAAACGAAAACTCTAGGTCTGTAAACGTCCAGAACATTAGCGAGATTTAGCAAAATTTGGTTTGTTAGCCTGGAAATGTTTAGAAATCCAGAAAGATTATCCAAAACAGGAACTGCAAGTCCGTGAGCATTCAGAATACCAACGAAAAAGATCAAAACGGGGGCTGTGTAGTAGGGTGTTTCAACAAGGAAAAAACATTTTTGGCACTATTCTCAGGGTGTTGTATTTGATGAGACAAGAAAGTTTTTCTTCTACGACCATATGATCAGACGCTATTTAGAGGTGGCTGAACGACCCTCTCTGTAGTGTAAAATTCGGTAAAATCAGAAATTTGTTCTACAGAGAGGGTCGTTCAGCCACCTCTAAACAGCGTCTGATCATATGGTCGTAGAAGAAAAACTTTCTTGTCTCATCAAATACAGCACCGTGAGAATAGTGCCAAAAAAAATTTTTCCTAGTTGAAACGCCCTACTGTGTAGTCTGAACAATTCTTTAAAATGTCAGATAGATAGAGCCAAATGGAGTTTGTTGGCCGGAAAACAGCGAAAATACTCGCAAGTGAGAAAAAATCGTTGGTCTTTAAATTGTTTCGTAGCGATTTAACAAAACGTGATATGCTTAATTCTTCTTACGTGATCATCAGAACAAGAATGCTGTTTACATACTTAAATAAATTCAAAGAATTAAGTAGGACGAGTGGTAAAAATGGAAATAGTGCGAATAGTGGGAAAGGGGATCTTGCAAATGTAGTTTTGCAAAAAAATCTTTAGAATACTTACAAGATAAGGTAAAATGGTGAGTGACTGTAACTTTAAGTCCGTGAAAGTCAAAGACCTAGCCGTGTTAGGGCAAAATAGTGGTTATTAGTCGGAAAATGATCCATATCATTTTGTTTGCTTTGTATTGGGAATACGATAAGAAGAAGAATCTTCCCTAATTTTTTACCCTCTTATTCTTAAAGGGCGACTGAACTGGAAACAAATAGTGCATATTATCCCCGACTATGGCATGTTTTGTCTCATAAGCGCTTAGATTATGCATGATATAAGACAAAACGCGGAATTCTAATACGTAAATGTTCAGAATGCTTACAAGATAGGGCAAAATTTGGGCTCTTATCCTAAAATACACCTAAAATACTCCTTAGTGTAAAATATTAAAGAGACATCACGACGTCTTTTAAAAAATTTTGTTAAACGAAAATTTCAAATATACATTTTAGAATTATATTTTTGTGATTAAATAAATAATATAATAATTATAATAATATTTAATTAAAATATCTATGGTGAAAAATAGTTTTTTGTTGTTTTTCAAATACCACAATTAAAATTAATATTTTCTTATAATATAGTATTAAAAAAGGATTATGAACATGAACCTAAAAATATAAAATTATTAAATAATAACTTTTTCTTACATATTTTACACCAACCATACACGATTATTATACAGCGTAAAAAATACACATTTCGTATTTTTTCTATGAATGGCGTCATTTCATGTGAATAAAATTTAGAAGAAAATTCAAAATCTTTTTACCCGGTTTTTTCTTACTTGAAAATTCTATTTCACACTTTTTGTGACTCAACAAAAAATATAGAATTTTTTGAATATATTTGAAAAAATTTCAAAAATAATATGATTTTTTAAATTGATTTTCTTAGATAAATACTTTATTGTTCGTGAAAGGCGTGATGCTATATGATTCCTCACATAATTCTCTATCTGAAAAGCACTGCCGCACTTTCTATATAAATATAAAAATCATTGATTTCCTGCGTTAAGAAATCATAATTTCCATTCATTTTGGGAGATGGAATTATTCATCATTAGACGTGGTGCCAGAGATAAATATCCATTTTGTATGTGGAATATATTTTTCACAGCTGGCAACTCGCTGTGGAATTTATTTTGACTTTTGTGGACTGGACAACTATTGGAAAATATTTGGGGGAAAAATTTCGAAATATTGTCGACAGCGATGTCGACCGTATGTCGACAGATTATTCCCCATTCTCGACAATCTGCCCAGCGTGTGCCCAGTTTTCGCCCATTTCTTGACCTCGTTTTTCGACATTTTGTCCAATTTTTGACCAGAAATGTTTATTGGGGATGCTCACTCACTGAAGTACTGATGTTAATTGCCATAAGCAACAAGAGCACCATATAGCAACCTTCAGCACCCGCCTTGGGATGGTAGGGGTTGGGCGTGTTAAAGGAATAAGGAATTGGGATTGGTGGGTTGCAGCCGTCGACGAGGGTTGACATGTGTCGAATAGGCTGCACGCTCTACAACTATAATGAATTTCTTATAACTTCTCACTTCTTAGATCAAGGAAATTTAATAAAATCAAAAACTTAATCTCTTTTTTTCTCAAGATATTACGTATTTTGATACCAATCCTTAGTTTTCTAATCTAAATTCAATTTGTCATAAGGACTTTTAAGGAGTTTGTCTTTCACCACGTGATATTCAATCCAAAAAGAGCCGGACAGAAGTATGCAATTAATTTGAGAAAAGTTATAAAAAATTAAATAGAAAACTTAGATTATCTTTCATTTCAAAATGTTATGCAAGGGGTATTAATTTAAATAAATTAATTTTTTTAACAATCATGGACAATCTGTCCTCAGTACAATAAAAATACAAATGAAAAGCGAAATTCAAAAGAATAGTCCGTATGAAAGACAAGGAATACGTAACAGCCACAAATCTAAGGATTACCTCCCACTGAGCCAAATTGTATTTTTTTGCGCTCCCAGCACATTTTTTACATTAGAAAATTCCATTTAATCAAAATTCACATCCCCGTCATTCTCAAAAGTTTTGCGTAATGTCTTTTGCACTTAAAATTTAACTGGACTAAATTGAATTTGGAGTGACGTTAAGAAACGTCAGAAGACGTTTGAAAGCGAAAGAGATGAGAATTTTGATTTCTTCAATTTTTTTTAATGCAAAAGTGCCGGATACATTACCGATCAATACAGATTTTTATGTTTCTGGCATACCTTTTAGTTGGGTATATTTTCACGAAATCAAAATTTGCGTCTCATTCTTTCTTGAAAGATTTGCATAAGCCTATACCACTCTTTCGGCCTTAAAATTAGATGGAACATAGAAATTGTAATGATGTTTAAAACAATGTCCGACAGAGCGAATCTATGAATTTTTCCTGATCTAAAAGGTGTGCCAGAGCCAATACCGATATCCATTATCGATTTTTATCGCTTCGGCACACGTTTAGATCAGGAAAATTTCAGGAAGTCAAAATTTACTTCTCTTTCTTTCTTGAAACATGTGCATGAGTCTATCTGCCTTTTCCGGTTTAAAAATTGAATTGAACTAAATTTAATTTTGTGTGATGTTCAAAAGAAGAAGAAGAGTGAGAAGGAGTAGGATAGACAATGCAAAGCTTTTAAGAAAGAAAGGGATGTGAATTTTGATTTCATGATATTTTCCTGATCTAAAGGATGTGCCAAAGACATTACTGATCCATTGGAGCCTCTTTGTAAATGAAAATAATCAAAATGACTTTTTGACTAACTTAAAATAGATTCATAGTCAGCTGGGTTTCCTCTAGCGCGGTATTCCAGATTACACACAAAATCCATAGAGTGGTTGAAAATATTTCGTGCATTAGGGGAGTGGGTAGATGGGATTCGGGAGAATGGTAGCCACACAATCAAAAAGAGCCAAAAGCTTAAAGCATCACATGTCATTCGGGTTATATACATTGGTGAGTATGATGACCTACAGCCATTCATTAATCATGGTCAACGGAGCTTACCTCATTGTTTAATTGCATTTTAGAGGCCATGTGTATATGTACATATATGCAATGCAGCAATTCAACGCCACTGTAGTCATTATTTTGAGCACCACCTCAGTCTCTCTCTGCAATCCCTGTAATTTATTATTTTGCACATTAATTATTTTCCATATATAGATATTTTGATGGGAAAATATGATGTCTTTTGCACTGATGATACAGTGAAGATTTTACATTTGAACTCCCATTCCACCCTCACCAAATCTAATCAATTAATGGTGTGTTAAATTTCGCGTAATTGATTATTGCCAGTAGCCCATAGGTCGAGTGGTAGGTGAAATTATGTGATACCTGAGCTTTCGTACCAATAATTCCACCTCCTGCCCCCATCGCTCCGGGCCATAATTTTCGCTGGCTTATATGCAATTACACAAATTGATTTACACAGTGAAGAGAAAGGAAGAGAAAAAAACCGCTTGTCATATTGACAAAGTAGAATTTTTAGTACTGACAACAGGGAAAAATGACTAATGGTGCCCCATTACTGCCTTGTCGGTGATAAATTGTAGGCGCAATTTTGAAATTCCATTAATTTGATAACATTTTTCTCCAAATGGCATAATTTATTTTGGATATTTGACTCCCCCATTTCGTGCTTAAGAATTAACTGACTTCAATAAGACGGATATTCAACAATATTCTACACTGTTTGTTGTGATATTGATCTGAGCCATTTGCACGTTACATTTTAAGCAAAGAAAATTATAATTTAATTAGCAGATACACAAACCAGAGAATCAAGGAAAAAATAACAAGGAGTTCAAACAGTTTTCTGCCTATTTTCTTGTTATCTACGTATAAGTGAAATTAAACCTTTGCAGCTATTTCTTTTAAATCCTTAACAAAAATTGTGGTTTGCGCCTCCGCTGATAGTTTAAATTGTTTCCAAAGAAAAATGTTTCAAATTTTTAAAGAGCAGCGAAACATAGAAAAAACTCTTGGTAAATGTTAAAAAGAAATTCTAAAAGCTTTTAAAAGAAAATTGAGAAAACTTCGAATCATTTTACGATAGAAAATCTACCATATTTTCTGTTTTATCCAAGACACCCTCGGGAGATTATAACAGCTGAGAATGAGATTCTTTTAGAACAGGAATGTATAAGGTCTGCCTTGAGAGACACGATATGTTTCATCCTAGTGTGTTCTGTTACAGTGAATTCCGCTTTGACTAACATTTTCAAAGTGGCGCACTCTTCAGGCGCTTAAGAGCTTTTACAGGAATTTAAATAGAAAGTTCTCGGTGAGTTAAAAGACTCGTCAAAGCTTGTTTCTCTGAGGAAATAATTTTCTTTCCTTAGCAGTGCCCTAGCCTTGTCCAATTATGGCTATTGAGTCTCCATTTGGTATGTATCTCCGCTTATCATTTCCCCCTTGGGTGTCATGGGTCACAATCACAAATCTTCCATGTGGCAGCTTCCTATAGACGAAATCGCTAAGTTTAATGGCCCCATAAAATATCTTCTGAGATCAGAAGTTTATAGTGAATATTTCACGAATGTAGCAGCTCCATGTCCCATCCTGCCGTCAATTTTTCCACCCATCAAATTGCTGTTTTTATTCTTCCGAACTCCCAGAAGATTTTTCATCTCCAAACTCCCCCGTTCCTCCATGGAAGCAGCAACTGACAAACTTTAAAGCGTTCACTGGCAGTGTCTTGTGTGAAAGGTCCTAAAATTTTCCGTATGAATGTCACGTCAGAAACGTCTCCCTTTTGTACATTCTATGTGTGTTTTGTATTACACTCTGGCGTATGAGAATCTCAAAGTTGAGACAGACAGAAACAACAGGCAGGCAGTAGAGAAAAAAATTGAAGGGAAAAAATTGACTTGAGTATTTTTGCTTCCTGCTCTTTGGCGAGAGCTTTTCCCTCTCTCCTAATAAAGGTTTTCCAGTCTTCACTTTTCCTACCTCCCCTTTCCTCTTTCATTCCTTCTTTTTTTTCCCGTCTCCCCCGCACACCATTCCTACCCCTAGGTTAGGATTGAGAATTCAGGGTAGGATGAATGTGATGACATTCCCAATGCTGTGTCATTGTTGTTAATGTCTTTTCATCAGGACAACTTAAGAAAGGAGGAGTCAAAAGGAAAGAGCTTTCGGCGATTTCGTGATTAATATTTTTTTTCCTTTCTTCTCTCACGATTTCTCTCCATCCATATCTTCCGTTTTGCCCATCCTCATTTTCTCACACCAAAAGCTTTTGGGGATTTTTCTCACATTGCCATTTATCTCTCTCTCTCTCTCACACACGCTTTTCTTTGACCCCAAAAAACATCTTTCACCTAAATATTCTCTCTTTCCCCGAGTGTCACTGAGGTGGATGACACTTTTTGTGTTGTCCCCATAGCGCTACCTTCCAAGAAGTTCCGGCAACAAGGAACTTTCCGTGGACTATTTCTCATATTGTCGTAAAACTTTCCCGTGAAGTTTTCCAGTACAGCGAAGAGGTTGTGCACCTCTTCGCCAAATTTCTCTGTCGTTGCTTACCCTCATCGCCACAGTATACACCCATCCATGAGGTTTTAGATCTCGTCCACTACCTCCTACTATCTCCTTCGGGGACATCCATTTGAACGAACTATTTTCGCTCTCAATTCTTCCGGTGTTCGTCAGAAGAGTATTCCTCTTTCAAATTAAAAGAATCTGGTTTTTCTCCAAAGCTTTCAACGCTTGGTATGGGTCTTCTTCAGTGGGTCAATTTAGAAACTTTTAAGTATTTGAAAAACGTATAACGTCTTTATGCTATTTAAATACTTAAAAGTTTCTAAATTGACCCAGTGAAGAAGACCCATATCAAGGGTTGAAAGCTTTGGAGAAAACCAGATTCTTTTAATTTGAAAGAGGAATACCCTTCTGACGAACACCGGAAGAATTGAGAGCATAAAGTTCCCCGTCAGACTCCAAAAGAAAGAACTATTTTCGGTTTTGCAAATATCCGTTGGAGAATTGGTCTCTCAAAGGCCACTACATCCAGACAGGTAATGAAGGGCCTAGCTATGGTGGTCTGGTGTGTATTTTTATCTTGGAAGACTGCTCTCCATCAGAGGAACATGTGTTCCCTGCTGCTGGTCTCACATTAAACTCTACCCTGATGTCATTGTCCGTTGTCAATACCGTCCCGAAGTACCCGAAGTTCTTTACAACCTCAAAATACCATTGGTCAATAGTGGGATTTTACCGGACTCTTGGTGCTGTTTTGCTAGTTAAAGCAAGCCCAATCGTTCCTGCTGCTGCGGTTATTTCAACAACGTCTCCGGGACTGCAACATCTTGCTGCATATCCTGAGACTCTCATCGCATATTTGAGGTTGAGGTTGAACAGAGAACAAGGGACAGGCATTCCCCTGGCGTAAGCTTGAGTCAATACGGAATATTCCTGATCTCTTCCCAACCACATTCTTTGGCGGAACTTGCAACTCCTCCAAGGCTACCCACAGATCTCCCCGACCCCGCTTATTCGTGTCGTAACCCTGCCTCAAATGGATGAAGAGCTGTTCAACTGTTGATCTTCCAGGTCGGAAACAAGGATGGTACTCACCATTGACTTTCTCAGCGTTTGGTTGAAGTCTCTCCAAGATCACTCAAGACAGAACCTTGTACACGGTATCTAGAAGCGCGATACTTCTATATTTAGTGCAGTCCAACTGGTCCAACTGGTCACTTTTTATGTTAGGTTGAATAGAGCCCGACTGGTGCATTCCCTTCCCTGTTTGAGGGAAATTCAGCAAAGCCTTTTACTAGTAGTATAGTTCTGTTGCCCGCCGTGTGTGATATTGACTGACAGGAGACACTATCAGTCAGTCGATAACATGGCCTGAAAGCGTTTGGAAGGCGCCCAGAGCTAGGTCGCTTCCGGACAATTGGCCGCGATAAGCCTTGTTCTCCTTAAAGAATGTTTCAGGGCAGAAGCCCGGCTACAAAGGAAAGATTACTCTCAGTTATAGATGGCAAATTTCATGAAATTTCACTGCTCCATCTACAATAGGCGGAAAAAACGTGAAATTTCATGAAACTTGCCAGTACTTCTTTCCTTGTCGGAACCTCCTCCTCACGACTATCGGTTTCTTACTCCTGTCCTAATGTTTCACCGCCGGCGCAAGTCCTCTTTCCATCTCTTCACAATATCGTTTTTCTGCACTAAATGATTTTCTTGTTAGTCCTTGCATAGAGACACTTGTCGTAAGTAACCTTTACAGCAAATTCAATCCCACTTCTGAAATTGTAGTACATAATTTCAGAAGTGGGATCGCGAAGCACAGAACAACATTGTGTTCTGATCATTTAATTGCGTTTAATTATAACTTGGAACGATTGATCAAGTTTCCGTCCGAACAGTTGAGCCATCTTCTGTTTAGAGGCTTACTCCACTTTCTGAAGATTTTAAAATCCTGAATAACAATTAATTTAATTGGTTTTTCCAATTCCAATTAAAGAAGGCAAGCCATAATGCAAAAGCCCTAAGTCTGAAACCCATATTACGAGCACAAAGTTTTTCAGTGGAACGGATTTAATATAAAGGAGTAGAATTCCATGCTTTCGTTTTTACAAACATCCATCTATTTGACTTTCCATTTAGCCGAGACACACTTTGTAGGATTTCAACAGACGGAACATCATCAACTTTCCATGGGAATTCCTTCAGGCTTTCCCATGGAAATGACCTACGGGGGCATATCCACTAAGAACAGTGTTGGAGAACACAGGACAGGTAGAAAAAAAGCACAGGATGGAGAGATAAAAGTTTTTTAATTTGAAACAAGGTGAAACGCAAATGGTATAATAACGACGCGATTCCATAGCTTGACAAGGAACAAAAAAAAAAGCCGTGACGGGAGTTTGAGGGTAGAAATTCTTATATATAGTGTATCAAGAGGAAAAGACTCTGTTTTCTTTTCTTTTTTTTTATTCTCTCCTCCGAGCTCTAACCGCAGAGGAATTTTTCATATACATTTTTGTCATCCACAGAGAATGACGCTTTTCCTCCCTTTCTTTCCCCCAAAACGACCAAAGTATTATACTCAAAAAGTAGTTTTCTCGCAATTTGAATTAATTTTTCCCTGTTTTATTCTCAACCCCAACATTCTCTTTCAGCTCTTAACCCATGACACAATATAATGTTTTAAAGATTTTTTTTTGCTTGTGCTCCTTCTCCACCCCTAAAAGGACTTTCTGCTCTTTTCTTATCCCTTTTTGTGTGTCCTCTTGTTTTCCTTGGCTCGGTTTTTTCTGAGATAAGCTCATCCAACGCATCAGACGGATTTTAAAATGCAAAACAGGGAGAAATTCGATGCAAATCGGTGTACAAAAATTTTCTTCTCAACTCTCTTTATAGATACTACTTTTGAGATCCTCTTTCACATACAATATCTGTGATTCAACTTTTGATTTTTTCCCCAATAAAATAAGACATGGAACAGGGATGAAACTTTGTGTTTGCGGTGTAGATGAAATATTGTCTAAAATAAGGGCACAAAGTTTCTTCAGGTGAAATTTATTAACTTCTTTTAACCCTCGTATATTCTACCTGCTTCTGGAGAGATTACGCAAACTTCTAACCAAAGAAAATCTTTTTCTTAAATATTCTTCGAAAATACTTAATATTTTTCATGCTTAATTTTGTGTTACTCAACTTCATCTGAAATAATGGGTCACAAAAACAAAATAGATTGTTTTAGGGCGATCCCACTTCTGAAGTTTTGTACTAGAATTTCAGAAATAGTGTGGAACTTATTCAAAAGATGGCTCTGACTAACTAAGCTACTGAAGATACAAATGCCCTGATCATAATTGTTTCTTAAATAAATAACATAAACAAATAATGAAGCAATTTTTTAAGATCTTAAAGATTAATGGAAAGGATTGATTTAAAGAATCTAAACAATCATGCCATTAATCTAAATAGACTTTTCACCTTTAAGAACTCTTATAAAAAACGCATTAAAAATTACACATTGTTTAAAAATTGTATATGATTTATTAAAAAAAAAACTTTTAACACACTGAACTCAATGAAGAGGCTTTTTCTTACTCCCCATAAACCCCAATTATTCCCTAATTCTTGTTTCTCTTCTGAAAATTACAATATATTACAATTCTCGTAATTCATTCTGTTTCATTTATAAACTAATTTAAATACTCAGCGGGTTTTCTTATGTAATTAATTAAGAATTGTTCCTCAGCTCACATTGAAGGCGTCACATTTTGGAATTCAGAATGGCTCGAATGGCTTGTTTTAAGCACCGAATGTATAGCACAGATACTTTTTCAAAATGATCTAAAGGGGCTATTTAATTTAGCGATTTTTTTCCGAATCAGACTGTGATTGTATAATCTGTTTTTTTTTTCAACTTGTCTCCGTTCTAGCTGGAGCTTAAACGATAAAAGGTATCAAAAACGTGAGTTTTTGAGAAAGTAAAGGAGAAGAAACCAAAGTCATATCCGTGTTTCAATTATTGCGAAATCAATCTATTGCCCGAAAATCATCTGGTATCAACTTTCGATCTTCTGTTAATCAAATTCATGTTTTTTTTTGTAATAAATTTTTAATTTTCGGAAAAGTTTTTTGAGGTAGCCCAGTTGAAAATTTTATCTATACATCTATGCGAACTGCTCACAAATTACGTCAAAAATACTTTAGCATCATTTACCGTTTTTAGGTTCTCAACCGATTTGAACCGATTTGTATATCCCTCAAAAGATTGCCCAAAATACAGTGTCGGCCATAAGTTTGTTGACAAATCTATGTTCAAGAAACCAGGTGGAAGAAATTATAGAAAAAAAAACTTTTTAAAATTTTTGTTTTTGCTAATAAATTTCTTGTAATCCATAGATAATATTAATGTATTTAAAAAACAAACAGCTCATTTTCTTTCATATTAAAAATAATTGTTTTCCCAAAGTTGAGCATTTTTCATCGGCCAAAAGTTTCTTGACATATTTGGAAAACTTACTCAAACTGATTAAATACGTGTAACTATATTTTGAAAATCACTGTGAAAATCACAACAGTATGTGCATAAAACCGTCAAAATTTATGGCAATAAGTCACGATCACATTTGAAAAACGCTACTGGAAGACCCAGGATTTCGGCTCAAAGGGTTTATAATCACATTGTATCTTTCTCTGATAGTGACTTCATGATAGAAGCTCCAAAAGTTCAGAACAAGTCGGAATAACTCATCGTAACTTGAAGTTAGTCGCCGTTATAGCGCCTCTCAGAGTTACCACCCTAGCTGAACAGTGATTAGTACCGTTGGCTTAGAAGAGTTTTCGTCAGGACGGGCTGTCTCCCTCCAACTCCTACACAACAGTCCTACTACAATATCCAAAAATGTATATTCTATTTTCGTTTATGTTACGGAAAACAACGTTCAGGGTATGATACCTAAGTCATAAGTCCGATGATTCCGCAAAGTTGAGACATTTTCTGTAGACGGCAACTTCT
Organism: Phlebotomus papatasi; assembly: GCF_024763615.1. Classification (NCBI taxonomy): domain Eukaryota; kingdom Metazoa; phylum Arthropoda; class Insecta; order Diptera; family Psychodidae; genus Phlebotomus; species Phlebotomus papatasi. Next base: position 89,199,837 of record NC_077224.1, on the reverse strand, counting down.
CAATATGTCTCAAATTCATTTAGGAAAAACTCTTTACAATGTAGTGTACATAAGGTAAAGAAGACAATCTCCCTTAGCACTTGACATCAACTTTCCTCCCTGTCTTTGGAAATTGGTGTGGGAAAAAATAAAAGAGTAAAAAACACATAAATTCTTCCAGTGTAGAAGAAAAAGAACCTACCAAATACACACGTTTGATGACAAAATAAAACTCCCCAAAGGATCAGATAATACAAAAAAAAAGAACGTAGCAGAAAATGCCAAACGGTCTTTGGGAAATGCTGCAGAACATATAACAAGGCCCACGCTGTGGGGTGAAACTTTAAGCTGCCTCCCTCTTGAAAATTTTGTTTAGAGACAATTTTTCGCACATATACAATTTATAATAAAAAAAAAACGGAATATGATAAAATACGAGTGGAGAAAATTTTTGAACATCCTTGGGGGTTGATAGAGCGCTGCCTTACAGCATTCCTTTAGCGTTGTAAGAACTGTTTTTTTTTTCTTTCGAGGAGAATGTTGCTAACCCACGGAAAGAGCCATAAATTGCTCACTTTGGAAATTTAATTTACAAGTGTTAAAAAATTCAGCGAAATCCCACCCCGTGAGAAGAACAAATGTGGAAGAATTCAATTTCATTTGTTGACTTTGTATTATTCCACCGCGTTTATATTCCCTTTTTTCTCATCCCCATCCAGAAAAAACATCCCTTTCGTACACAATAACATTTTGGGGGGTGGTTGGTTGGGGCACTGACGAGGGGGTGGTTGGGTGAGAAATCCAATAAAGACGCTATATATGTCGAATAAGTAGGTAGAAATTTCACAAATGTAAATAAATGAATGTATTATATTCCAATTCCCCTTTCCCTTTAGTCCTCCTAAAATTTTGGCATATTGTAAAAGCAAAATGGAACAAAAGGATGAGGACAAATGCAAAAGTCGAAGTAGAAAGCATTCCATTATATATTTTGCTATGATTCCCTTTCTATTAAAACTTTTCTAATAAATGATAAGTTGGTAGCAAACATGTGCTTTCTGTTTGATTCATAGGAGACTTTTGCTTTTTGGAATATAGAGAAATATCTCCCTTGACTTGTTAGGAGCTTCTCAAACATCCATTGAATTCTCCCTATACTTGTTTCTATTTTGCAAAATAACAATACACGAATGTGCACCCCCCCTACTTCAACAAAAACTTTCTAAATCTCTCTTTGTCTCATATGTAATACATATTTTCATGATAAGGGGGCACGTAAAATACACATTTTGCAATACAAGCCATCAATTTATAACTTTGTCTCATCATACCTTGAGGATATTTCTCTAAATTTATAACATCTGGCTGATTATTTTTACTTTATATGAAATTATTTCGTTTTGGTTGGTTGGTTGCAGATTCATGCAAAACATTTAAACAATAAATAAACAAATTAGAACAAATTAAAACAAAAAACACTGCTCTGATAAAATTAAAAAAGTGTATTGCATTATTGCATTAAATATAAAATAAATAATTCATTAAAACACCACATTTCCCGTGCAATTGAGCCACTAAATTTAAAAATAATTGAATTTTATTAAAAAAATAAATTAAATTTTTTGTTTACTAAACTGACACAAAACTAAAAATAAAACAGACAAAAAACAAAGAAAATACAAAAATTTTTAATTAAATACTTTTCTCAGGTTCATTTGCGAAGGAAAAATATTCCTAGAAAATATGTGAGCAATTGAATGAGGTTCTATTTATTAAACACAGATGGTTTCTTTCAAAACATCTAATTAATTAAATTAATTAAATAATTTCTGTTTTTTGTCATTTAACTTCTGAAACTGTCAGATAGTTTATTCTAAAGTAGAATATTATATCCCTATCAAACATTTTTAATTCAAAAAGAAACAGACTCTTTTTGAACTATCCCACTTCTGAAATATTGTACTACAATTTCAGAAGTGGTATGGGACTTGCTCAAAATATCGTACTGTTTATCCTTTAACACTTTATTTGAACTCAAATAATACCCTGTTATAAGCAAAAACAGCTGTTTCTTCTTCGTTTGTTTGTTAAATCGTATCACCTAATGATAGCGCAGCTATATTTTTAGAAAAATTTTCAATCAATAAAGCACCCCATAGTTCTGTATTCATAAAGACGTCAGAATTTTATATTTAGGGACTCTGTATCCAAGAAATTGTTTGAACTAGATCAGATTGTATAATATACAGTGGCGGCCAAAATAATGGAATCACCTCCGCAAAGACCACTATTTTACCTTTAGCATTTTTGTTTATTCCAATTCGTTTAAATAATTTTGATATAGAAATGTTCGAATAATTACTTTACGTCAAATAAGTATTGTTTTGGCAGCTAGAGGTCTCTATTTTTCACAGAATAGATCAATAGTGAAATTAGGTTTTTAAAAAACACGATAGGACTACTTTTATTTAAACGAAAGAATGTGCTCTATAAATCGGATAAGTTTAAATAAAGCCATATTTAGAAGTTTTCCAATTTTATTGGCCGAACTGAATTTCACTATTGACGTATTTTGTGTAAAATAGAGACCTCCAGCGGCCAAAACAACCTTTAATCCACGATTTTAATAATTTGGACATTACTACTTCGGAATTATATCAACAAATTGCAAACTGATTCTATTATTTTGGCCGCTACTGTATATGTTCTAAAAAGGTCATGGTATCAGCTACAACATATTAAAATTTCAGATAAATCGGTTAAGTTTTAGGTTTTTACAGTTATTCAAAGTGACTGACAGAAATGTTAAATCAAGCTGGGGAATACGATGATTAGTGATAGATTTTTTATTAGGAATATTTATTTATTTTCAAACAGTTGACTATTTCTGTTTGTAATGGAATCTTAGTTATAATAAGCCGGTAGACTCAGACCTATATCAAGGGTAAGACGTGATCTAAAAATAAATAAATAACTGGTGTTTCGGGAACAATTACACGACGAAAATGAGAACAATCACACGGGGACAATAGGAACAGTTCCAGCAAGTTGTTGAAACAGAAATATAAAATTGTTAAGGAGATCAGGACTAATCTTTGCAGATTAGCAGAGAATAATAATTATTCTTCTTTGGTGTCCTGGTCATAATAATATTATTATAGGTTATGAAATAGTAGATAAACTCGCGGATATTGGTGCACATCAAGACTTTATCATATACTAGAGATTTAGACTAGTTTCCGACGGTTCTAAAACCCTAAATAGCAAGAAATTTTATTGGTTTTCAGAATCCAATAGGTCATTTAGTTTTGATCAGCTAATATTAAGTCAGAATTTTCCCAAATAACTTGACTGATAAGAAATTAGATAAGTTAAGCTACATAACAAGGCCTTAGATCTGAAGTCCGTATTACGGAAAGATTACTTCCAATATATTACAGGAGTAGAGCATACAGCACTTTGGAATAATGTAAAAGGCTGTAGTTTCGCGAACTCCAAAATAGATGGATTAGATTTAATTAGATCTGAATTCGTGTTAAATCTGTAGAGGAGAAACTTTAGGAAAATTATAGGAATTTACATAGGACACTGGGTAAATTCACATTTTTTAAAGTTGGGCGTGTTCATTACCTCAACTTGCATAGGTTATGGACAGCAATAGAACACGTTTCATGTTACTGTTCAGAATTCTCAAGGCAGAAAATTAAAATCTTTAAGAAAGAAGTGATGACAGATGACACTGGAGGAAGTAAAAAAAGAGCGAAAGCTCAGAATGTTTTGTAGTTCAGACAGTTTCTAAAAGAATTGGAGTAAGGTTTGTCGAGTAAACGCAAAGGGCTCAAATAGAGCCTAGAAGCCTGGATGTCCTGCAAGAATTTCATTTATTTCATTTCATTTATTTCAAATACTGCTTTTGAGCTAGAGCTCTTGAAAGCAAAAATTTAGACAGAATTATGCGTGTACAAAGACTTCAATGTTTGTGTGATAGCGGCCACCGCCGTCTTAGCGTTGGTAACCAACCTCCAGAGTAAAACGGTGGAAAACTCTTTCTCAGGTTCTATGACGGAATTACCGAAAAATTTGTTTTAATTGGGGTGCAAAATTTTAAAATATTTACAGGGTAAAGTGAAAAATAGCTTCACTTTCTATTAAACTCACTACCCCCTGTGCCAAACTCTTGGCGATTAAACGATTTAAAATTTTGTAAATTTGAAGTGTGAGGGAGATTTGTCCCAAAACCGTTAGATGGTGTAATCTCAGTCTATTCGCATCGGCTCTACTTTTTCTAAATTCAGCATGCAGCGCCATCATCAGGCTTAAAGTGACAAATTCCCTGTACACTACTCCGACCATTGCATCTCCCCCTTGAGCCATTCCTTTGCAGCGACATTAGAATTACCGTGTGACGCAAGAGGTACTTTAATAGCAATATTTTTCAAAAAAAGGAAAAAGAAAGAAAAATGCAAAAGGGTGACACTGAAATATCACCTAGCTGTTAGTGAATATCACATGAGATGTGAAAAACAGCTGGGGAAATGACTTTGAAACATTCTCTCATCTTCTGATGGATTACATCGTATTTAGAGAGGCTTTTTCTGCCACACTTTTGAGGATCTAGACATCATAAGTATAGGGGTGGTGGAATATAAAAGAAAGCATCAGTCAAGAACACACAATAAGGTACTAGAAAAGTGAATGAGGTGGTGAAAAAAAAGACGAGCTTTCGATCGCTTTCTCTTCAGTTGAGTAGCAATAATTTGGGGTTGGGTAGAAAATTCTTGGTGTATGGTATCTAACGATAAGACTTGCGTATGGAGGGCTGAAAATGGAATTATTTATCTCTCAACGGGGATGCTCTTTAATAATTTATAAGTTGTATGTATTCACTTGGTCGTCGCTCTAGGCCATCTCCACTCTTGGGTATTATGATTGTTTGATCTTTGGCCGCATGTAATTGTTTGATACAATTCCATATAACCATCTGTTGGAAGCAATTTCCACATTTATTGCCACATAGTGAAAGATGATGGGGGGAAAAATACTTCTTAAGTATGAAAAGATGAAAACGAGAGGACCTACAATATGAGCAGAAAAAATGAATGTGTTATTTTTGCTCATTTTTACTTTTTTACTCCTCGAACTCCATTGAGAACGCAATGTATATCGCTCATTTGGTATTACAGGGACGCATGTACATTTTCGTAATTTTACAGAAAGTTAATTAAAGGTAAATTTTAATAGTTCCTATCACTGAAAAGACCGCATCAAGAATTGTAGAAAATTAATGACCAAAAGCATTTTCTTCATAGTAAAATTTCTTTACCCCTAACTCGGAGATTGAATAAGATTTTCTCACTTACCTCGGGCCTGGTTGATCATCTGCCACTGCCACTGGAGTCTGCAAGAAAGAAAAGGAGCATTACCATTAAGTTTCCCGGAAAATCGATTCAAAATTATCAAAGGAATTCTCCAAGAGTTCACAATTATTTTTCAGGGATAAACAAAATCTTTTGGGACTTACCAGGCCTTCTCGCTCTGGTGGTTCTGGGGAATTCGCACCAACACCTCTTGATGATCCTGGATCTGCTCCTCCTTGATGGGGCTTAATTGAGATCTTCAAAAACACTTTTTATGCACTTTGTTCTACACTTTATTGAACCCCCTCCCGCCTACTTGACTTCCAGAGACCACAGAATACTACTCCCGGATTCTCTAAAAGACAAAGCGATGCGTGGAGGAAGTAACAGAGTTACACTCCAGGCCGCTCTTTGCCAGTTAGAGGCTCCACGAGTATTCTGTGGTCTCCGGGAGCGAAGCATCTTAAAGACAGAAAGGGGTTCAATAAAGTGTAGCATAAAGTGCATAAAAAGTGTCTAGGAGATCAGAGTTGAGCCCAATCAAAGGAGGAACAGAACCAGGAACACCGGGAGGTGTTGGTGAGAATTCTGGTTTGGTAAGAACTGTGGACTTTTGGAGAATTCTTTTGATAATTTTGGATCGATTTTCCAGGAAACTTAATGCTCTTCTCTCTTGCAGACTCCAGTGGCAGTAGCAGATGATCAACCATGCCCGAGGTAAGTGAGAAAAATCTTATTCAATCTTTCAGTCAGGGGAAAGTAGTATTTCTTATGAAGTAAATGCTTTTGGTCATTAATTTTCTTCATGTCCTGGTACGGTCTTTTCAAAACCATTTTCAGTTTTGTTTTCAAAATTGTTTGAAAATTGTTTTCTGACGGAGTTGAAGGAGTTGAACGATGTCCTTAAAGACAAACCAATTGAAATACCCTTATAAAAACTCTCATTGAGGCCCCAATTGCTTTTCAAAACTTCAGGTAGGGAGTTATACGTCGAAACAAAATATTTCGTACCGGTTTTGAGATTATGTGTCTCTGTATTTAGTTTTATTCCGTTTTCTAGAAAAAAAGACTAATTCACTGTTTAGCTAAATAATCTATTTAAACTTTCCTGGAATTAAAAGTTCAAGTATAATGCCTCCGGCACATCTTTTAGATCGCCAAATTTTCATGAAATCAAAATTCGCGTCCCTTTCTTTCTTAAGAGATTTGCATAAATCTATCCCACTCTTTCGGACTCAAAGTTGGACTGAACTAAATTTAACCCTTTAACGACGAAACACTTTTTACGGACCGAAAATCAATAATGAAAATTAAACCGATAAAAGAAACAATGAAACGTCTTACATCTGACTTTGGAAAATCCGACAGAGTCTGATTCGGTGCGTTTTTTACCTCTACGAGCGATGGGGACAAAAATAGCCCTAAAATTTAAATCAATTTTCTGACAATACCAATGAATAATAATTTTCAGTCTAATGAAAAATATTATGTAAAAATTTGGAAGTATAAAAAATAATCTTGATAATAATTAAAATAATTTTTGAAGATGGGAATTTAAAAATTCGTCATTTTTAAACTAAAATATTTACTATAGAGCAAATAGCTGGAGACATGCAAAAAATATCCTTCATTCCTTTAACCCTCTACTTTGCACTTACGTAGAAACATAAGAAGAAAATAACTTTAGGTAGTCAGGGAAAATTATTTTCTTTATGGGACACCGGTGTTCCAATCGTCCTTAAAGGGTTAATTTGGTATGATGTGCAAAAGAAGAAGAAGAAGAGTGCGAAAGAGTAGGATAGACATATGCAAAGCTTTTAAGAATGAAAGGGATGTGAATTTTGACTTTATGAAATTTTGCTCATCTAAAAAGTGTATCAGGTCCATTAGGCTTAATTACAATCAAACTCATTCGTACGAGCATTCTGCAAAATATGGGTCACCTTGCCATCCCTTTTTTTTTTTTAGGGAATTTGTGTTTGAAGCTCAAATAAATTTCTTCTGTGGGGAGTTTTGGAGATGATAGAAGTGTTCAATATTTTATGGGTATTTTATAGATTTTTAACGCGTCATCAAAATGCGTTTTCTCGCCCGTATATCCTCTGGGTGGTTGTTGTTGTTTTTTTGTCTCTTATAGGGGTAAAAGCATAGCAAGAGCATTTTTGCAGCAACTCTCGAGAATGGTGAAAATCATGAAACCATTTTTATATCGTCGCCTCGTAATGTGTGAAAAAACGATATATGAATTTGTGATGAGATTCACCATTGCCAGAGGGTTGCACAGGAAATATCTATGTAAACAGTCAATATATCGGTGGTGATAATAAAATTTCTCTCTTGTACGTAGAGAAACAATATCACATGGTTGGAGTGTTATACAGCCCAGGAAAAAAAATCCAATAATCGTGCGAATGACTTTCTCCCCCCGAGACATGATTAATCTCTTGAGGGGGGTGTTGGTGCAAATGGGATTTGTAGAAATTGTTGAAAAATGATGGGGAAATTTAAAGTGTGGAAGAGTATGAGGAAATTGTCATTTTCAAGATTTACCATTTATGATGTGGCATGTGAAAGTACATTTTCAACTTCAACACTCAACCACCATTCGCATCATTTTCTGTTGTAGGAGAATGTGGGGCTATTTCGAATACAAATTTCATTAATGGTTCCGACCACAATTTTTCGATCAGGAAAATTTCATTAAATCAAAAATTCACATCCTTCTCTTTCACGAAAGATTTGAATATGTCTGTCCCACTCTTTCATATTCTTCTTCTTTTTATTTTAAACATCATAACAATTTCGAATTTTGAGTGCGAAAGAACGGGATAGATATATGCAAAACGTTCCTGAAAGAAGGGGATGTGATATTTTGATTTAATAAAACTTTGCTGATCTAAAAGTTGTGTACACAAAAAAATCATAAAATTGTTTTTAATTCCTCTGGCATACCTTTTAGAACAGGAAAATTTCGTAAAATTAAAACTCACATCTTTTTCTATCTCAACCGTTTTCCATATGCCCATCTCATTCATTGCCACTCTAAATTAGATTGAACTAAATTAAATTTGATGTGATGATTAAAAGAAGAAGAAGAGTGCGAAAGAGTAGGATAGACTTATGCAAAACATTTGAGAAAGAAAACAATGTAATTTTCGATTTCATGAAATTTTTCCCACATAAAAAATTTACTGAAGCCATATTGGTTACGGCGCACCTTTTAATCAGGAAATTTGCACAAACTCAAGATTTACATACCTCTATTTCTTAAAAGCTTAGCAGTCGTCTATCCTACTCTTTCGCACTCTTCTTCTTCTTTTGAACATCACACCAAAGATACCAAATTAAATTTAGTTCAATCCAATTTTGAATCCACAAGAGTGGGATAGACTAATGCAAATCTTTTGGGAAAGAACACAGGTGAAATATTTTTCTCTGTGTAGAGTTTCAATTCATTTGATTTTCCCCTGAGCTGTATTTTAACACAAAAATGATTCAAATTTCTGTGCTTTACAATCGACTATTTTACCATGCAAAGTGATGGCATTGCAATAATAAAGTATTTTCAGCAAAATAATTGATAAATTCCTAGTGTCACAGCTTGTGATTCTTTGGTCATTTAATTATTGGAATATATTAAATTTTTATATGAATTAAAGGATATGTATTTTGTTAATTCTGCCATGTTATCCCGGAAATTGGATCGATTTTATAGCTATGGAATGTGATTGTCACAAGAATTCAATAGCGTTTGCACTAATGCAGAAATGCTTGTGAATTTCCATTTGGGTCTTACGAAAAGCTCGTAAGCCGTATAACCTACAAACAGGTTTGTAAAAGTTTGTACTTTTGTCACAAATATTGTTCGTAACATGATAAATTGAAGAGAAGGTTTTGTTCTTTTACAAAAAAATGTTCGTACATTTTTGTTTGATTGACAAAACTTTACAAACAAATGTCAAAATTTTGTAAAGATTTATCTGTGACTTTTCAAATATTTACTATCAAATGTTTGTAAAAGAAAAAACACTCTCGTCAAGTGATCATGATACGGACGAAGATTGTGATAAAATACAAACTTCTACAAACTTTGTGAGTTGTACGATATTACCAGCATTTCATTTCCCAGTGGGAATTCTCAAACATTTACAAACAATTTTTAAGAAATTTTTTTCTGTGCTTAGTAAATTTATATTCAATCTCTTTTTCACTTGATTGAAAAATACACATGACAAAGTAGCCTCAACATCCCCTAGCATTTTTCCTCCACATGAAAATGCTTCTTATCGCCTTTTTTTCGGTACAGTAGAGAGAGCACCCAGGAAAAATCTCTGGTGAATGTTTCACACATTTTTGCTGTCTTTTCCATCTCTTTACTTCTACAGTCACAAAGTTTTTTTTTTCATTTTTTTGTGTTCCTTTTGTTGTATTACCTCACTCAGGGCAAAACTGGTGTATTGAAAATTATGTGAAAATGTCTCACAAGTGTAACGAGGGCTAAATGACACTTTTCTGGCCTCAAAGATATAATTTTGAAATGGTTTCATGGAGATATGAAAGATCCAAGGATTATATAGGAAAAGCCACATCCGAGGCCAGGAGTTTCCGCATATTAGAAACTTCACGACTTTCTCATTGTGTGTCTTTTCATTAAATCATCTCACTGATTTAGTGGTTACTTTTTGTGTCTTATCTCTCGAGGACTTTTAATTAGCACACTCTCTTTGCAGCCACAAGGCACAGATGTGAATTACGAAAAACTGGAGAGCTTTCGTGGAGCTTTTCCGCTAATTTTGCTGACATTTTTGATTAATTGTGTGTCGTGGTTCTTAAGTTTTTCGCCACAACTGCACATAATCTAAATTACAGAGATAGAACTAATTTTGTCTACATGCAGTGAAACTTCAATAGGGTAAAGTGATACAAGTTGGACATAGTGTTACAAGTTGGACAATTCGCCGGTACAAGTTGGACATGGCTTTTTTCTTGATAAATACAGTACAAAATTTGTTTTTAAGCATAAGGAACCAAATTTTAAAACTAAAGCATTAAAAATATACAAATAAAAATGAAGTACTAAATTTATCAAGACGAAAAGCCCTGTCCAAAGTGTACCATTGTCCAACTTGTACCACTGTCCAACTTGTACCACTTTACCCTAATGTAAACTAATTAAAATTTTAAGAAAAGCAAGAAAAAACTTGCATTTTCATGGCTCAAGTACACCACCTTTTTTAGATCAGGAAAATTTTATGAAGTCGAAATGCCGAATCTCTTTCTTTCTCACACGCTTTGCGTATGTCTGTCTCATTCTTTTGCACTCTTCTTCTTCGTTTGAACATCACAACAAAGTCGTTTTAGTGCAATCTTTTCTTGCTCCTTGTATCCAAAGGTTAACATGTTTCCATCTCATTATCTATTCCAGTTTCCACTTTCTGCCACCATACGTCACTACTTTCGGCAAAATATGCCTTAAGTAATGACTTAATAAGTACTTTTTAAGGACTTATTTTATGCATTTTCACAAAGCTTTTTTAAGAGCATGGACAATGCCATTAATTAGGATAAGATGGGGTAATTTGGAATCATGTCTAATTTGGAACTTTGAGGTTTCCTAACTGTTTAAATCTGAGACAGTGAAAAAATCTAAAAATTCCAAATTAGACATGATCCCGAACTACCTCATCTTACCCTACAATACGTAAAGCCCAGTTTCTTTCAAAAATATCCGAAAAAATATCGTTTTCATTGTAGCTCCAGCTCAATATAGCCTGACCTACCCCCATGATTTTTTATAATCGATTCTTTACCGATTGAAACTGCTGCAGTTGGGTTGGAAAATTGAAGACCTTTCGAAAAAGTCCAAATTTAAACAAATCGGTTAGGAAAATTCCATAAAATATGTACAAAAATAAGAAAAAACCGTGCAGCTGTTTTCGATAAAACCCAGAAAACATTATTTTGTAGAGAAAGAAGATGGAAAAGAAAGGAAAAATGTCTGAAGATAATTATTAAAAGGGGTTTAAGGGGTCACCAGAGAAACCAGAAAGTTGATTTCTTTAACCGTTTAAGCACCAGGGTGACGAGTTTGAAAATAAATGGATTTTGCATTGTATTGCTCTTTCTTTAAGTTCGAGCTGTAAAGCATAAAATATTGCTTTATATGAACCATATTCAGCTGTAATTTGATAGATGCATGCTCCTTATGCCATTTGTTTGGAACAATGCATTGTTACGCGAAAATTCCTTTTTCAAGATGTTGAAAATGGTGCAAAAGACAAAGAACTGACGAGAAAATGCGCCCGTTTTGTTGCTCATGAAACAGAAGCTTAAAAAGAACTCAAAAGTCACTAAAAGGAACTACCGTCAATCACTTATCCTCGTGATATTTCATAAAAGAGCTCCTGAAGTAGCATATGTGCATCAATAGAGATAGAGGTGTATATCTATTCTTGTGCAGCTTTCAAATGTGTAAATATGATAAGAAATCCCCGTGAACTATCCATGGTAAGAGGCGTGTTATGTATATACACATGCATATAGCAATAATCCAGTGTGAAAGAGCAAAGAGCAACAACTGGGAGTTCGAGAGTCATATCCATATCATAGCAATTCCCCAAGCTTACGTTGGTACTAAGTTTGGTGAGTGATTTAATCAGTATTTCATAAATCACATCACGTTTTGAATGTATTAAGTTAAATAACCACTAATGCAATGGATTTTGAGACATTGCCAGACCCAACGTTCACTTACAAACTCGAGATGATTGCAAATGTTGAGAATTGTACTAAGAGCTTAAAGCTCTCTCTCAGAGGTGAGCACGTCACACTTTCAAACATATTCATGTGTTGCACTTCTATATGAATAATTGCCCCATTCTTCATCATCACCTCTAACCCCATACCTCCCCTAGGTTCCTGTACCCACAAATCCCCTTGAGGACGATAAGATGGTTACAGTATGTGAATGGCTAAGAAATCCTCAAGGATTTTCACTGCAACATGTTAATATGTGGACTTGGCAATCTTCTGGGAGAATCGTAAGAATAAATATCCAAACTCTTGGCTCAATGTGAACCGTGTAAAAGTACTAAAAGAAATCCCAACGTTTAATAGATAAAATCACAATGGGAGATTAATGGAATTACTCAAGGGGTTACATTCCATTTCTCATCTCTCTCAGCTTCTCACCAAGAATGTACCAAAGATCACCTCCTTCCTGGTCTACATCTAAGGTGATAATTTAATACGTATCAGCTAGGATACAAGAGGAAGGATAATCTGTTAGAAATTCAATCTCTTACAGTTTGTGCACAAAAGAGCAACAAATAAATTGCATTGAGTGGGACGAAAGGATGGATATTATTGCTCGACCTCGAAGAGACTAATTATGTGTACAGTGCCCAAGTAGCATTTGAGGGCACCATTACCGTCAGATGTCTATAGGTCCTGTAGGTACTCTGAGTGAGTGTCAAAAAATAATCTTCTGACGATTCTCCACTGAGAGAAATCCGAAGAAGTTAAAATAATATTCCGGAAATGTTTATTCTATCACTGAGAGAAAAAGGGGGTGCGATTAACTGTTGTTCCTCGTACCTTTAACACTTTTTAGGTATAAAAATATATCAACATTTTTTAATGTTAATTTTACACCTTTTTAAGTGTAAAATTAACATTAAAAAGGGTAACTTCAATCCATAATACACCTAAAAAGCATAATATTTACATCTATTTCGGATCAATAAGGGTAAAATTAACATTTCCGGAATGTTATTTTAACTTTTTGGGATTTTTCTCAGTGATCCTCTGCAGTATTGATCCGAAATCGGTGTAAATATTATGCTCTTTAGGTGTATTAGGTGTCAAAGTTACACTTTTTCATGTTAATTTTGCCCTTGAAAAGGTGTAAAATTAATATAAAAAATGTTGATATAGTTTTACACCTAAAAAGTGTTAAAGTTGTGAGGAAAAAAGTTTATCGCACCCTCGTTTTTTCTCAGTGTCAGGATGTCGGATAACTTACTTGCTTAGGTGGCTGCAACGTTCCTTTAAGAAACCGGACCTCTAGCACTGTGAAATTTCAGTTCCCTGAAAAAATACAGGGGTTCCTCATGAGTACTATGAAAAATGTATGAGTTCTCTGGGTTTCCTAGGAATTCCTTAAAAAATGTATGGATTTCTTAGAAATTTATAGGGAGGTTTTTAAGTAAATCATTTTACACACGAAAAACTCTAAAATTACCCATCGACGACTCAAAAATGACGACATAGCACTTTCCAGCGATTTCCGATGTTATTCAATATTATTAAACTTTTGACAAAAATGTCCTCTAAATATAAGTTATTTGTCGACTACTTACACTTATCATGCATCTTTTGAGTCAAAGTAATTCTTTGCTCATTGGGTACGGTTCTCCATTTCATGCCCTCAAATTATAAATTATAAATTATAGGTTAGAAGTTCAGCCTTTTGTGATCTCTTATAAATCGATTTTCTCTAAACATTTTCATGGCAAGCACCAATATAATTCAGAATTCCAATTCATGCATCTATAAGTTAAACAGTTTGAGGTCCCGACTTTGAATATTCGTGACCCATCCTACATTGAGCTTTCAAGTAACAAGAAAAGACACGAGCAGTCTGCGAATTTTCCATCGCCATTGTATTTTGCTTTTCCGTAAGAATTTTCTGTCATGATTTTCTCATTGAGCTCAACTCAAAATAACTAACAAATGGTCCACAATTCTTCGTCAATGTAGCAGACAACAGGAGCAAGAATGTGAGAAACAGATTGAAGTGAAACTTTCAATCCAACCCCAATTCCTTACACACCTCCCACATACAACACAATAACCAATTACTATATGACTTGGTTCTGTTGAGATAGAAGAGGATTACAGATTACATCATTGGCTCACTTCTCACCCAAAAGTCCCTCTCATCCCAAAATGCCCATCATCCTTGGGCATCCACTAGTGGATTATGATATGCTTGAGCTGAAAGAGTGAAGATTCCATTAATCCGAAAAGGCAAGAGTTGAGGATACACATTGTACATATATGTGGGCATGATTCAACGGGTAAGGTTCCTCAACTCGTCAAATACAGGAGGCACAAGGATTTTCAACATATATACATATAAAAGAATAAGGGTTAAGGATTTAATGATTCCATAAGCTTTTGTGCGGTTGTTTACTCAAGTAACATCCATTGGACTCTCCTCTCTAAAACTTTTATCTTAAGCTCTCCACCACCCTCCACATCAAACCATTAAGGACCACACCCTCTCATAACACCGCCATTTCGGCTCATCATGAATCGATTTGGTGTTTAAACTTTGCAAAGGAAAACAGAGGAAAAGGAGAATGAACATATAAATCGACTTTAAATTGATTGAATCAACCTCATGGAGTGATCAGTGAAAATTTTATGAGATGGGTGAATTTTCTCATTTACCACCACCCTTATATCGACAAGTGACTCCAAACAATCTTTCCCTTACACCAAGTTGTACACTCATAGAAATTAATTGGTAAATTTCACTTTACACCAAGTTTAATTGGAATTATCTTTAAGAAATGCTTAGTCCTTTACGTTAAGGATGAGGTACCATAGATGGAGGTGACTGCACTCTAGGGGTATATTTGTACCGTAGATGCGGGTGACTTTGTCCTCTGCGGGTGTTTTTGCCTCCTACTGTTCGTAAACCCTTCTTGAATTCTAAATTCTAAAGTTTAGAAACGGTTCTCACCGATCATACATGGTAGATCATATCGACTAAGACCGTGCTAGAATTCCGGAGAATAGTCACCCGCATCTACGGTGCCTCTGCTTTTCGTAATCTTTTCTTTGATTCTAGCATTCAAGGATTGTCTTCATCAATCTAATCTATTACGTCCGATCAGTGCTACAATCTAAGAAAAATTTAGAAAAAGCAGAGCTGCAAATACGAATGAATGAATGAATACGCCATACTTCCTCTAAATATTAGCAAGGCTACCAAGAGCATAAGCCACGCCTTTATAACTATTTCATTACATAAAAACAGATGCAGGATGTGAGTAGTAATTTGTGGCAAAAGTGGCACATATCTTATGGTTAAAGCATAGCCATAGGATATATGCCATTTTTGCTCTCCTGGGTTCCTAATTTTTCTGAGATCAAACACCTATTTTTGAACATAAGATTGACGTATTACTAGGTAACAGTTTAGAAACTTCAAGATATTGCTTTATATTTGAAGTAGGATAGGGCCTTTTACAAGCCTTTATAGACCTTACCTAAATAGAATTACAATATTATATAGGGAAGTGTCGACGCCACCCATTTTTTACTCCATGAGAGTGAACCGTCCACGGTGACTGGTGCTCAATCACTGAAGACAGAGGATAGTTACCTATCTAGGGGTTGTGCGTGTCAAAGGAATAAAGAATTGGGATTGCTGGGTTACAGCCGTCGTCTTGGGTTGACATATGTGTCTTATAAGCCATACGCCCTACAATATCCAAAATCATGAGAAACCTTAACACTCAACTAGTAGTAAAATGAAGTCATCATGACGTTATTTTTATCATAAGGGCATTGTCTCTATTTAGGTACTTGAACATCACACTTACTACCTAGGCAGAAACTTTAAAATTCTGAAACAAGTATTTTAATAAATCATATGCTAAGTTCACTAATAATAAAGAAAAATTATCAAAAAACGAAGTACTTGTGGTAGAAAAATAAAGAGTTAAACACAATTTCGAAAACTTACGGTTTGATGATCGTTTTATCTCGAGAGAATTTCGTAAGTCCTCTAAGTAGAACATTTGAAAAAACTGATGCTACCCAAGAAGCATTATCTTCTCTACATAGAAAAAAATATTTCGTAAAATTATTTATAAATGTTTGTACTTTTTCAGAAACATTGTCTTTTTACTAACACTTGTTCGTAAATGTTCGTAAGCACACAAAAAAAATTCGTGCAATTTTGTCATTTGTTCGTGTAAAGTTTTGTCAGACAAACAAAAATGTACGAACAAATGTTTGTAAAAGAACAAAATAGTATTCGCCAAGTTATCATGTTATAAACAATGTTTGTGAAAGAGTACAAACATTTACTAACCTTTTTGTAGGTTCTACGATTTATGAGCATTTCGTATGCCCCCAGTATAAATATACAAACATTTACGAACAATTTTGCAAAATATTTTCTTCGTGTATATTGTTTAGTACAAAGCACTAAGTAAGACATTACAGAACTAAAATTCTTTCGTAATTCTGGTTATAGTGCTCTTGGTTTCATCTCTGTGACTGTAAAAAATAAAATGACACACTTTTAATACTTTTAAATGTTTCTAGAGAAATTTTAATACTAAATTTCCCTTATAAGCCTTTCAAAGGTACATTAAAAGACTTATCAAAATGACTTGGTTCTATAAGGCATCTATTTGGCTTTTTGTGTATCTTGGTTAGTTCTGACGTAATTATATCAGGTAAAAATTACGTGAAAATTCAGTAAGGGACTGACTAGAGTTTAGAGCAACCCCAAGTAATTCTAATGACGTTACAAATATGTTTTCATTACCAATTTTGTACACAAGGATAAATTTTGCAATTCTGTCTTATTTTTATAATACCCCCATTTTCCTCAGTGCAATTCCTATACCCCACTCTTAGTACACAATTCCCGTGAAAATCATAAATTTCATCAATTTACAAATTTTTCCTCAAAGTAGAGCCTTATATAGACGACCAAAATGCGAAAGTTTCGTGCCTCATCGAAAAGCTCCAGAGGGAAAAGGGATGAAAATGCTGTATATATTGAAGTATTTTAAGGATGGTAAAGAAAAGCCGAGGATGGGGGTGGTGCCTCTGCAGAGAAGTGAACACACCCAACACTGAGGCATTCAATTCATATTTAAAGAGATTGTGGCCAGCAGGGGAAATGCGAAACATAATTTTGCACTTATAAATGAAACAAGAAAATACACTGTTATGGTGGTGCGTTCTAATTTTCATCACCTCACACCACCATCATCCACTCTATTTTCTCCCTAAAAATTTTCACCTACCGAGACATCTCTTCGCTCATTTGCAATTTTTCACGAGTGGGTGCGCTTCGTAAACCCAGACCATGGTATTTTTTATGTTTTGAAACTTTGCCTACAAAACCCTAATCCATTCTCCATATCCATGGAAAAGTCTCACAATTGGCAAATAAATTAATTAATTGAAAAGTATATGCGGACTACTCAAGATGAGCGTGATATTGTTTTCAATTTTGCATTTAACTAAGGAACAGTATGGGATTTTCTGAATAAAGTTCGTCGAAGAAGCAATTTAGGACCCGCCCTCTTCAAGATTGAAAAAGGAAATTTTTGTATTATTTTTAATGCATAATAAGACAATAATGTAGATCTTTTAGGACAAGTCATTTCTACAAATAGAATACTGGGTGGACCTACAAGTGATGTCATCCAAAATAAATAAGCCACGCCCATTTTATTAATTTATGTTAAATTATGGGATTATTCAAATCCATATTAATATTTTTCACTAAAACTTTAATTTTTATTACCTGTATTGCTTTACTCAATAGCGACAACACAAATTTTCAAAATGTTTAGATTACAATGTTCCATGTGAAAGCTTGTAAAATTACGCATCTTTTGGATGATTGCCATATACAACCTGTAAAGGAGTTTTCCACAATTTTGACTCCGGAGGTTGATCATCAATGCTAAGACGGCGGTGGCCGAAATTAAATAATAAAAATAATAAAAATTGCATGAAAGGACTAATAAATGAATTAAGCACTTGAAATATTTTAGACCACATTTTATTATTGCTAAATTCTATTTAAACCTTATTCTTTGAAAATAAAAAATTTAAATTAAATTAAGCCACGCCCATTCTGAAAAAACTCCCAATAAATTAAACTGCGTACCATTAAATGGTCTAATTTTTATCTGCTCGTAGAATTTTCAAAATATTAGCTAATGCAAAGCTTCTTGAAAAGATATCTATAAAATTTATTTTATTTCCTTTCTTAATACAATTCATTCTTCCTATTGGGGGCGTGGTCTATTTTTTACATAGTGAAATCTTTTGGAGCAATGCGAAGAATACATAGGCATTTTGTTGTTTCTATTAAATTATTCCGTCAAAATATTTTGATTTTAGGAAAAATTGAAAAACGTTCATTTGAAAAATAATAAATTCCGTAACCATAAAAAATTCATTATGCAAAAAGTATTTTATAAAAAAAACCCAAATTTTTCCTATGGGATAAAAAATCCTGAATTCATTTTCACAAAGTTCATCTCTGAAATGTAGCGTGAAAAAATTGATTCAGGATATTTGTATTAAATTTTACTGGATCCACGGAGCAGGGTGGACAAAGGATTTGTCAAAACACATGAATATTCTCGCTCACATCCCTGGCCCAGGAAGCGTGGGCATGTGAATTTTGAAATAAAATCCCTCTCTACACAAAAACTCATCAATAATGTTTCAACATAGTGTTCAAAAGATGAAAAGTGGAAGCGATTCTCTTTTCAATTGGTGTGAATGGATTTTCCATTGTGTGATGATGTTCTCGCATGCAGGAACACATCAAATGGAGGCAGGAGTATGAAATTCACAACTAATGGGCTGTTGCTGATTTGTGTTCAATTGTGAAAATTGCAAACCATCGTCACATCAAATCATTCATCATGGAAAAGTCTCGCCCCAGGGTAGGAGAGAATGATTTTGAGGTATACTTTTTCACAAGCATCACCCCAACTCTCCATCATCTGAATGAATGATGAAAATTTTCCACTCCTATTAACTGTGATTCCTTCATAATCACAGCTAGTGTGATCCCACTGGTCAGGAATTCATTTCTAAAATAATTAATATCCATAAAATAGGGCTTTTGAATACCCCTTTTTGCAACAACAGCGCCCCAAGCGGTATATTGCACCATTTCGAACTTTAAATGATCTAAACTAGGAAGACTATTTCTAATTCATTATACCTATTATTTAGAAAATTTTTACATGCAAACAATTGTAAAAAAAAACAAATACGAAGTTTCAGAAAATTAACTTATTTTCACTAGAAGTATTTTATACGAAAACCCAAGTAGCAAAATCGACTTTATTTTGACGGATATTCATGGTCATTTTAGTCACCCGTACGTCATGCTTTCAAAGCGTAAAATAACGTCAGCGTTATTAAGACGTTAACATTACAAAGCACTATATGACAAAACCAGGGAAAGAGTCATATGTGCAATTCTAAAGTTTTCATTACGATAATCTTACGTTAATTTTACTTTAATCACTGTCACAATCATCATTAGAAGCACACGTCTGTCGATCCTCCGCCACTTCAAAAAGATGTTCGGGTTCGATCCTAAGGCGCTCTAAACCAAGATCCGAATTTGACTCATCCACCTTGTTCTAGGTGTGCACCGAGGTCGAGGTCTCCTCACAGTGACTTTCATGGCTTTTCTAGGGAATATTTCTTGATGACCATACTAATGACCATACTATCTAAGTTGTGATCTGTCAACCCAATGAAGCAGCTCCTCGATTCTCTTAGCTCCTTACGAATGGCTACGTTCCTCACTCGATCCCGACGAGTGACTCTCTTAACTGCTTGGAGGTACCTGATCTCGGCAGCCTTTCTCATTGTTACACTTGAAATTTTTCACGTGATAGAATACACTGAGATAAATCCGAAAAAGTTAAAATAACATTCCGGAAATGTTAATTTTACCCTGCAGTATTGATCCGAAATCGATGTAGATATTATCCTTCTTAGGTGTATTGGGGGTTAAAGTTACCCTATTTTCATGTTGATTTTACCCTCAAAATGTGTAAAATTAACATTAAAAAATGTTGATATATTTTTACACCTAAAAAGTGTTAAAGATATGAGGAAAAAAGTTAATCGCACCCTCTTTTTTTCTCAGTGTAACTGTGCATTCGATTATCTGGATGCGCCATCTATCTCAATAGGAATGTATCTTCCATGTTCCCTGATAAGTAAGTACCTTTCATATGCCCGAAGATTGAGGTTCAATTTCCATTCAGTAGTGCTTTAAAATGTTCGACTGAAGAATATAATTGATTTAAGAAAAAGTTATCTAGGTTTCCGAAGATCGGAAGTGGACGGTCGACTCCTTTGAATAGCTAATTTGGGCTTTTCAAAGAGTTCAGGATTTTTTCAGCAAGCTGGATGGATACTTCCCAGTCTGGAAACAAATTGAGCATCGGCGTATCACTCAACCTACCACTATCAAAGTGAAAATGTATTTTTCTGACATTCAGTTGTTTGCACCGGGCGGGACTCGAACTCACAACTTTGAGAGTCGAGTCAGAGATCTCGTCCGCCCAAGACCAGCTGTCTTGCCTATTGCGCCACTGAAATCCCCACCGAATTTCCAGTGAAACAACCACAGCTTATCAGGAGCTTTTACTCCCAAACCCTGAACATGAAAAATCTTTGCCCATACTACAAATCATTTTCTACTTTATCGCAAAATTTTAATCGGACAACTTTCACCATGTTTATGTTTTTCTTCATCCTTTCTTGCCTCTTTACCCAGGAAAAGTCTCAGTCATTCGTGATCTTTCATTCTCTCACATTCTCCCTCTCTCTATCTTATTGTGCCAAAGTATCCATGAAGAAGGAAAAATCATCCCTGTGATTATCAGTACCTGGTATATTAATATTCTTCTTTTCTATTGAATTCAACAAACTGTAAGATGGGGTGCCCTGCCTTTTGATGATATAGCAAATTTATACTTCTCTGAATCAGCCCCCTATCACCCTCCTCTTTGGGGTATCTGTTTCACCCCCAAAAAAAGATAGAGACTGGGAATCCCCATCTT
The DNA here is from genome assembly GCF_024763615.1 of Phlebotomus papatasi. Lineage (NCBI taxonomy): Eukaryota > Metazoa > Arthropoda > Insecta > Diptera > Psychodidae > Phlebotomus > Phlebotomus papatasi. The sequence continues at coordinate 89,178,629 of NC_077224.1, read as the reverse complement.
CAGACACTTCCACCCTCTCCTTTTATCTTCATTTGAATTTTACGATGGAGATGATTTTGAATGGAAGGAAATGCTTCTGCAAAAGACTTCACTGTCTTTTCCTTCAAAACAACCCCCCTCAGAAAAGACCACCCACACTTTAGCAGCCTACCCAAATGAAAATTGACAATTTATTGTGCTTGATCCTCTCGAAATTGCCGTGAGTGTGGGGTGGTTCTAAGGGAAAATTCCTTCCTGCCATGTTGATGAAAAGCTTTTAAATAATTAAAATAAACATGAATAAAATTGTTCACAATAGGAAAATATGACGGAGGAATTTTTGGTTGTGCGGAAGGCACAAGGACAAAGAGATAGGATGGTAAGAGACAAACACGGCGGAATAAAAAATTGTGGCATGAAGTTAAAAAAAAAAAAGAAAAGGCAGGGGGATGAAATATAAACTAATACACAATGGAGAACCTTCAGGTGCTTTTCATCCACCCCATGCTTTACGTCACCCACCCACCCCCGCCACCCTTCCTCCCCCCTTTTGTGTATCTCTTGTCATCAACATTTTTGCAATTACGTAAATGGAGAACTTAAAAATTTCACCCAGCACTTGCATTTTCATCAGAGAAAACTACACTCTGCAATAGAGAACTCCAAACTTGCCTTATATAAGAATATTTAAATATTTAAATTTGTCCACTACTAAAATTGATGACGTTACTTGACTCATATAGAAGCAGTTTAATTTTTTTTTAATATTCCTTCTTGGCATAATATTTCTCAAGTTCATTTTTTACCGTCAATGCCAATACTTGAATTCTAAATTAAAATTTTGGGGAATTCTGTAAGAATATGACAATGTCATATGACAAATTCAATTTTTTTATGTAGTAAGATCGGAAGAACTATTCAAAAATGCGATTAATTTCAATTAGTGAAAGCTTCATAAACCTAATTGCAAATGCCATTCGATGCTGAATGGCCTTTAATTGGCCGAATTATCACGAAAATTTGTCATATGACATTGTCATAGTATTATAGAATTCCCCTACAGAACTTTTGTAATTGTCTCAAAATAAAAATTGCAAGGGTACATCTCTCAGAGAGGTGAAAACACAAAAAAATTAAATTACATACTTAGTTTTATTCATTAAAGGTATTTAAACTTGAATTATTTATGGGCGTGACTTTTTTCTAAACATTATCAACAGCCCGAAAACCAAAATTGCAAAGATGCTCCACTTTAGAATAATTTACAATATCCCAAAACACCTAAAACTCTAAATTTGTAACTTTGATTTGTCATGAAAGAAGCATGACCTAAAATTAATGGGCGTGGTCAAGGGCGTGGCTTATTTAACATAACCAAAACTATAGCAACTGCCCAGTAATCAAGATTGTAAAGATAATTCACCCAAAGGTTCAGTATATAGCAAAACATTTAAAAATAAGTATTTTTACTTAAATTGCCCATAAAAACGACATGATCTAAAATTATTTATGGGCGTGGCCTATTTAATATTCCCTGTACTTTTGAAACCACCGGGACAAAAAAACAACAATGATGTCTCACTAAAGATTAGTTTAGTATGCTTTCAAATATTTTAATGTGAGTGTTTTTGAACAGACTTTTGTTCGCATGGTATGTATTTTCAAGTATATTTTGTGTTACCGCACAGAGAGGTGACAATAATACGGGCTTCAGACCTAAGGCTTAGCTATCTGGCTTAACTTCTCTAATTCCTTATCAGGTACGATTTTTTAGGAAATTGTTGTTTAGAATTGGATATTAAGGGCAAATGATCCATTAGATTTTGAAAAATCAATAAAACTTCTTGTTATTTAGATTTTTGAGACCTTCGGGAACTGGGCTAAACCTCCAGTCTGAAGCTGGCATAAGAAAATGTGATACCTAACTCTTGAACTTTACTTTATTGTCCCAGGCTTTGCGAAGCACAAGAACTCGTGACTTTGATTCATAAATTACTTAAACGATTCAAACGATTCACAAATTACTCAAAAGATCGCTCAAAACATTGATTTTCGGATAAAAAGTAATTATCGTTTATTTACCGGTTTAGTCGGTTCATTACTGATTCAGAACTGATTGAAACTGGTACAGACTTGTTAGAAAATCCAAGACTTTTCCAACAAGCTCAAATATGATACCAATCTGTTGAGAAATACGCTCTTTATAGCTTTTTAAACCTTTAAGTTTTCAAAACCGTAATTATAAGAATGATTCAATGGTATTTCCGATGCGTTTTCGAGCAATCCCAAAAAATATGGTTTTGAAGTGGAAGCGAAGGGTTAAGAGGAAAATTTGAAACATATTAATGATCCCAGGTTCGATATATGGAAGGTCCTCCGAAAGTCGCAAGTTGCTATCTCTAACCGTTTGGGCTTCAGACGTGTCAACGATAGTATCGACAAACAGCGTGACAGAGGGATTTTACATACTGCTCCCTCTGTGGAGTTCGAGCAATAAAAATGAAATTAATTCCGAAAATATTTATGTACAAAGTCGATAAATTGATGGTCAATCCCACTACTACGAAGTAACACCCACAAGGGAAGGGTTTCAGACTTCGCACACACTCTGACTTCGAACACTTTATAATTTTGATTATAAATGTTTATAAATATGTCACTTAAGACGAGCTATTATAATATATCGCCATAGATAGGACAAATTAATTAAGGGAATATGGAAAAATTTAGTGTTTGAAGCTAGAGTATGTGCGAACCCTGAAAGCCTGCCCCTGCTGGTTAAAACCGTTCCCTACTAAAGATATAAAATTCATTACATTCCCCCTCAGATTTCTTAAAAGTATCGGTAATTGCAAAAGATTTAGAAAATGTATTGATTTTCGCTCATTTCCATTCATTCTAATGGGGGCGTCCCTGCTGACACATTAAGAACTCATTAAGAACTTACTAAGTTCTTAGCACAATGACATAATTTTAAGTAGTTTTAAGTACATTCAACTACTTAAAAATATATGAAAATAAGACAAACGTCAGCAAAACTACTACTAAGTCCTTTGTAAAAGCCCTTAATTAAATAACTTGTAGTTTTTATAATATTTACATTATAAGTATTTTCACTAAGTACTTAATTAAGGACTTTTGACTAAGAACTTTTTAAATAGTTACGCTAATGCTCATAAAAAATATTTTTATGTTCTCATATTTAGAAAAATTCTGATATACTGATAGTCTGTCTATTTTTGGCAAGTCCAGAGACTGGATAGTTAAGGATATCAACGTATGGTTTTCGGTAACCCCAAGGGAATAAGTGACTCTCAGAGCAGACCATGAGCGACGATTGTCAAAGTATTGCCGTTTTGGAGTTAAAAATCGGTAGATCATCCCAATTTCCTCGAGATAGAGGCAGATTGTCATGGTATAGCAGGAAATCGACAGATCGGCACCCTTGGTAACCTCTTTGATTTAAACATACAACTACGGTACATGTATTTAATTGCAATCGAATTCAAAAGGCAACATTTCAGAAGAAAGTCACTAATTAAAGCAGTGTCTCAAACAAACTTTTCAGGACTGTTTTGTACAGAAACATTTACGCAGTGACTATGTATAAGTATATTACAGCAAGAAACCACAAAGTTGCTCACATATAATCTCCATCTTCGTGCATGTTTTAATTTTATTGCCGCACCCACTCCTCACATGGTGAGATGCAAATTTTCCCTTCTTGATTTACATTTGATTAAATATCCCCTCAAAAATTCAAACATTGTTCACAGGGGCACTCCTGCAGAAGGCAACAAGCATGAATTTTCTGGACGAGAGAAATTTTTGGAATGGGGGGTCATGGGGCAATTTTGCATTTTATCATGGAAAAGTGAGAAGAGAATCTACTGGTGGATGTTTGAGACATTTCCTACAAGGTAAATAGAATTATGTCAGGATGAAATCTACGAGAGGACACTCTCTTTTCTCTACCAAGTGTATTACGTGATGTTTGCCTCTGTTACACAAAATATGGATGAAAAACGTTGAAGATCGTCACGGAGAGAGGTCAAATATGGGGCTCATGACCATCCCAAGAGTGAGGTAAATTTCCAGAAAGGTCCACAACAAGATTCACCCACCCAATTCTGCTAATTTCATTTCACATTTCACACGCAATTGACTTTTCTTCTCTTCGTGCCCCTTCATTTTCCCACATAAAAGCCCTAACCCTATAAAAAATTTTCAGCATGAAATGAAATTATAAAGGATCTTCCATTTGAGGAACTGGAAATGGCTAAGGAAATTCGAGAGGAATTCTGTGGATAAAAACTGTCTAAGTGTTTTTATTGTGGGGACCCTATAATCATATTAAAGAGGAGAAGAAGAAAATAGATCAGGGAAAAATCCGATGGAATACCGAGGTAGATCTCTTCTCCATAAATGAAATCATAATCCAGAAAGGTTCAGTGTTTTCGTATATTTCCTGCTAACTTTGGGTTATGTGAATGTCAACCGATATTCTTCTTGAACTGCCATAAAAGAGCAGAATAAGTAGAAAAAAGAAACAAATAGGAAAGCTCCAACGGAATTCCTTGGAAATCTACAAGATTTTTTTTATCAATTTCTTGTTATTCATTTTTTTTCTTTAAAGTCCACCTACGCATTTTCATTAAATTTAAATCTGGGAAAATTTCATGGAAACCTCTTACATATTTTTATCAATCGGAGAATTATTTCCGCGGAATGATGCGGATTTTTTATAGATTTATTATTTCTAAGATAACTTCAAAAACCTTTGAAAAATAAACTTTATGAATTTAGTTTAAAAAAGCCAATTACAATGACATATCTAGGGGAAATTTCCTCAGACAATTCCATGGAATTGATAAGGATATTTCCGTCTCTGGAAATATCGCTTAGTCAAACGTCTCTATGCTTTTTCAAGCACAAAAGCTTCTTTAGGAACGAACTAAACTCGTGGAAATCCAGATGGACTTCCAAATATCTATACCGACTCGTTTCCGAAGAAGTTCCACTGAGACATTACGGATTTTAATTTTATAGGGAAATTTGAACTTTGAGGCAAATTGATTTTGGTCTAATTAACTGTCCAGGAAGGAAATGTCCAAACTTGATGCATCTGGCAGGGTGACAAACATTGTGATTATATGTTGATAACCTTTAAAAGAAAATTCCTATATCCACTCCATCACGACTTCCTTAATCAAACAGAAAGTTTTCAGGGAGATTGTAAAGTTTACGGAGGACTATTTCAAGCAGAGAACATTCCCCTATCAATATACAATGTGTCCTTTCACAAGAACGTGTCTATAGAAATAACTGTGATGACACTAAAAGTCCCTAACTTTATTTTACACTCCATGCCATTTCGCTCTAGTGTTTCGAACTAACGAATAAATTAAGAGAAACTTCATGCAACATTCACTCCTCCACCCTCATCACAGACTCTGCAATTTCCATCAGTGTCTCCAAAGAGCTTACCGAAGCTAAAATCCAATAACCCCAAACAATCTCCACAAGACACAACAATTTCCCAACAACTGCCAAATTTCCACCGACAAATCAATAGATAAATTTCAAACAACTGCACAGGATACTATCTGTACAAGTACATTTGGAAATTAATCTAATTTAGTGAATACAAAAAATTCCCGACACCATTTTACCAATTATCGTATCTGTCAACTACATTGGGCAACAAATTTAACGCATATTAACAGACTATGTTTGGGTCAAGCTCATTTTTATGCTAATTGAAATTCTGTCAATGGTTACAAACTGACCCGAGGCATCAAAGCTAATGATAAGGCTATAGATTGATCCTTTGTAGTTGGTAATTTAATGAAAGTTCGGCGTTAAAATAAATTTAAAAGCCAAAATTCAAGTTTAAAAAGCTTTAGAGTGAGAAAAAAATAAAAGAGAGTAAGGCAGTTTACGCATCCAAGACCTTCAGAAAATATAAAATTTTTGGATAATAAATATTATATAGATTATATTAAGAATATTTGATATTCTATCATATCAAATATTTTGAAATTACCCACTATCCCCTAAAAATATCGTTTACTAGGACTAAACATCGTTTACTCCTGAAGGCTAGAATCAACGCTAAGACGGCGATGGACGCATGGGAAGGGGAGTAAGAAGACAAAATGAAATGAAAACAAATTGAATTGAATTGAAATATCAACGAATAAATGTCTAAAATCTTCCCAAGATAAACTAAAGCAACTGTAAATAATCGATTTTATGAATCGAGATGATAATTTTAGGATTCATTTAACTATAACTATCGCCTGATAAAGTGTTCTATTTTCTGGTCATCTACGATTGAAACGTCCGATGCTTGATACGTCAAACAAATTTGTTAACCTATAAATCTATTATCTAGATAAATTATTAATAGCTATATAAGCATATTAATAAATAAATACATCCTCTTCAGCAAAGCTTTAAGAACGTATTTTATAATAATGAAAAATTAGGATTTATCGTCAAATACCATCTTAGCAAATTGACAACCGATTTCCAGAGCAAAACTATTAGCATGCTTCTTGACATGTTTTATGTCAAGTCTGTATGACCTGTACCGGACCCATAAGATCGATGGCAGATTATCTAGGAATATTTCTTGGATAAATTCCTGTTGAGGTATTTTATTTACCGGACAGCGAGATAAGAAAATTTATTTTCTGATCGTGATTTTAAACTTTCTCAGGGCACCCCCGGGGGCAGCCTACACCAGGGGGACATTACCGTGGCTAGACAGAGCCGTTACCAGAGGCCGTGATAACAGCTGAGAGTCAATCCGAACAGAAAACGAATTATCCAGAATTCCCAAAAATATTCTTATCAGAGCAAGGGAATAGTCTGGCAGCATTCGGACTAGTCTCCTCATCTTGTATTCGATTTTTCAACTAAACGAAGCCATAACAATTATGAAAAATAATTAGATAATTTCAATACCTTTCCATAATGTACAAATTTGTCCAAAACGAATAATTAGTACGGTCGATATAGAACATTGAGTGGGAAAAAACGAAAATGTCTACTAAAAAAGTAATTCGTATTACGGTTATTTCTAACCGAAAATTTTAAATAAAATTCAGACATCTTCTGTTTGAGAGCTGATAATGTTTATTGAACGAATTATGCGATTACTTTGACAGATGATATAGACGGGTAGCAAGATAAGCCATCTGGTGGGATTATTCTTCCCGAAAAAAATGTTATATCTTTTTAAAAGTCCAAAAATTAACTATGTACGTCGTTTTAAGAATTCCACGGGTTTTTTTTAATTTACTTAATATTTCATTTGGTTTATCTCATATCTTAGGGGAGACTGGGGCAGTAAATAAACATGGGGTAAGAGTAAGTACAGACTTTTATGTCTGCACTATTTCGGCTAATTCTTATCATCAGTATTATCATTATTTTATAAATTTTCTTTCATATTTTTGATAATTTCTTTTATATTTAGTTTCTTAATGAAACAGTGAATAATTCTACGGATTTGGAAGAAGTAAAAAAGAATTTCATCAGTCCAAAAACAAGCGTTTAAGTAGCACTCTTCGGAAAACGATCCAGTTACCGCACCTTAGAATATTATATCGTTATTTTTGCGAAAAAAAATCTCGTCTGATTTGGGCCATTTAAGGTAAGTTGTCTGAAACTATCAAAAAGTTTAAAATGCCATAACCGATTTTAACTGGTTTAGTTAGTAGAGTGTTCTATGAACCACAACTCAGACAAATCCAATTGAAATGGTAAGATATGCGTTCTATAGACTTGATCAGCCTTTGTAAATTTAATAAAACAAGTTTTCACAAAGGGTGCAATTGTGAAGCGTTGCTTAACTTTACTTCTAAAAAGTTTATTGCAAGAGGTGATGAAAAATAGACGCCTCGACAATAGCGATATATTCAACAAAGGTTCAACAGTGAGAAAAATGTTTATATCTCACACAGAATGGGAGACTCTACATAAAGTTCTTGCGAACATATTACTAGACCAAAAGCGGGGTAAAGGATGAAATAATGATTTGAGTAAGATTGTGACCGCCTTCTTTGGCATCTTCTTGTGGTCTTTGGCCTCTAGAGTTATTGATGCCAACTCCTCGAAAAACATTTCTGCTATATGCAATTTGCGGTTTATTCGTGGCTCTACCCACCAATTTTGGCTCAATCGGATTGGCGTCTCTCTGCCATGGCGGCAATTTTCCTTCCATCTCATATCGTCTGGGAAACCAAATTTATGTCGACAACTTCTTACTCTTGTTTCTCAAAATACAATAAATTGAGCTACATAGGGTAATTTTTATTGCTCGAACTTCACAGAAGGAGTAGGATATATAATCTTTCGATTTTGAGTGAATAACGAAATACTGACGGTTTGATATAGGACCTTGAGATCTTCTCGGAATGTCCATTGCTTCTTTAGGACTCTTATCTATCTCAAAACTGTATTCGCTTTGTTTTAAAGGATCTTCATTTCATACGTACTTTTCATTCTTATCTAAAAATGACCTTGTCATATTCGTCTTTACAGTTTTTCAAGGACAAAAATTAAAAAGATATTGGAAAGCTTATTTTTCAAACGATTGGTAAAACTGGAGATTCATTGTAAAGGTCTTTGAAAACTGAACCAATTGCAAAAACTCGCGTCAGCTTTAGAGGCCAAACGGTTAGTGATATAGACTTAGTATCTTAGGGGGACCCTCTGTAAGTCTACCGGAGGGCCATTCACATACTCCTCAGATTTCCCTTCACTGAGAGAAATCCGAAAAAGTTAAAATAACATTCCGGAAATGTTAATTTTATCCTGCATTATTGATCCGAAATCGGTGTAAATATTACCTTTTTTAGGTGTATTTGGGGAAAAAGTTACCCTTTCTCATGTTAATTTTACCCCTAAAAAGGCACAAAATTAACATTAAAAAACGTTGATATATTTTTACACCTAAAAATGTTAAAGTTACGAGGAAAAAAAGTTAATCGCACCCTCTTTTTTCTCACTGTTACACCTCCTCTATTCCTCCAAAACCATGTTTCATTGGCGGTATTTTTCATTTTTTGAATATGTTTTAAAGATTGTCCAAGAGAACATTTCGTCCTCAAACGAAAACATCATTGAATTATTCCTAATAACGATTTTTCAAGGTCACGGGTCAACCGAATGATATAATGTTTGGGATTTTTGGAAAGGTCTTGAAATTTATAACGATTCTGAACCGATTCAAATGGGCTATGATTCGGTTATAAACCAGCCATTAATCGGTAAACAATTTTTAATCCCAAAACCAAATCTGTTTCTTTTATGCTATTTTGCATGATCTTTTAAATGATTTTTGAGTCGATTCAAATCAGTTGAGAACCGGTAAACGCTAAATAATACGAAAGTACTTTTGAGGTGTATCATTCAAGTTAAGACACAAATTCAAGCATTTTGCAAAGCCTGAGACGCTTTTCCACCCCTTTTTCTCAAATGATCCATTCTCTCGAGCTTAAGGGTAGAAAAAGTGATGCAAAATGTATTTAAAATTCCTGGAATAGAGGGAAGCTTTATATATATACTAACATATACTTACGAAAATATTTATAAGTATTCTGAGCCAATGCATATATTTTTCAGTAGTTTATGGGGATGTTTTGTTTGTGGAAGGCAATATAAAATGCGAAGAAATGGATATGTAAGAGCAATATACGCTTTATCAGCTTCCAATTATCAGCATGAGAGTTTCTATGGTGTATTTACTTTTATCAGATGGGAAGTTATCACACATAGTATGGGTATATGCTATTTACAGTGGATGACATAAAAATAAGGCACCTACTTCAAGTGTTACAATGTTCCAATTAATTCATGATACACTTATCTTTCTTTCCATTTTTGTTTAAATATGAATATTAATTCTGCAGAAAATGTGGTAAATAACTAAAAAGCATAAAGAAAATTATTCAGTGTGACGTGAAGATGGCGTGACAATCTGCTGTCAAAGTCAATTGTTTATAAAATCGTTAGTCAAAACTTCATTAGCATTTTTTGAAAAATTCTAAACAAATAAATGACTACAAATCAAGACAAAGTAATGAAAGTTGTCAGAAATAATCACAATGCGACAATGTAGTTCTAGCAATGGGCGTCCTATTTTTCTAGCCTTAACTGTAGATACATTTGTATTTGTATATTATGTAATTCTTCGCTGGCTGCATAACAAATGGTTCAAAATTACATTTGTTACAATCCATCCTTACGTAAATCTCATTTTTCGTCCAGAGCATGTGTGAATAGCATGGATTTTTGGGGTAAATGCGGACCTTGCTATTATCTTGTTGTTTGCAACATAAAACAGCTAAAAGATGGTATCACATGAGTAATAGGATTTTTCTTCTCCTTGGCATTGCAAAATAAAATGGATGTTTTTGAGAAATAATTTGTTGGAATTAATTGCTGTGCTAAGTGTATGTTCGTTCAGTTCTGGCCTTGCCATGCAAGAGTTATTTATTTGACATATTTACACACAATAAAATGAAAGGAAATTTATTTATTTTATCAGCACTATTCCTGCGAAGATTATAAAAATTTGCTTCATGTAATTAGGTCATTTACTTTAAACTTGAGAAGAAGTTACGAGAGTAAGAGAATTAAGTGATAGAAAATTTGTTTTCAAAGTTTTTCTTGTGCTAGAAAATAAGTATTCTAAAGTACTACTTGATGATAACTAACTAAGTAACTAATATAAATACTGCTTCTTGACGAGATGAGTCATTCAGACAAACTTTTCCTTTTCACATTATAATTATTAAAATTTACCATATTAAATCTGAGATATACCGCAATAAAGAAGTGATCCTTGTGATAACACTAGGAATTTTTAATGTTAAGAGACGATGTGAATATTTCTAAAACCTTTCTAAAATATGTAAAATCGTGCCAATTGACATAAAAATGAAAAAACTGTCCTTTTTTTAAGGAAAAACTTAAATTCCAACATAAAATATAATAATTGACTGCATATTCTCGAAATGGACATAAAAGCATTTGTCTTTACAATACATAACATGCGAAGGAGGACGTAGAAAGATGATGGCTGAAAGTCAAAACTTTAAACCTTATATCTCAGAGATTTATCAACCGAACTTAATCAATGAACACTCAATCGAAAGGTCTCGAAAACTCCTACAAGATGACGATATAGAAAAGTTTAGAAGTCGACTGCAAGGGGCGCTGCAGGTCATCAAAGTTGTCAAATAATAAGAAAAGTGTTAAGTCTCGAAACTATTCAACTGATATTAATAATCTTATAATATGTATGTATGTTCTTTGAGATCTTATAAATTATTAGAATGGTTAGGTTAGAACGGTTAGACTGACGTAGAAAAGAATGGTCAATAAGCATTCCTTTGCATGCCAGATCATCTTTGATCGGCATCGCTAGATTCTACCAGACTGGATCAGGCCAAATTCGTTTCTATTTTTCCTTTCTTTCTTCTCTGTTATTATTTTCTGATTTTCTTTTTTTTTAAACCATGTAAGAGGAGCGTATCCTATTGGTATTGATTGAAATAAATAATAATAATAATAATAATAATAAGATGTAGATATAGAGCGCCCACATAGCTGGGGTAGGTGTAAAAAGCCGAGACAGCGACAACTGAGCGATAACCATTTTTTACACTTCGTGTCTCGGCTATGACCATTTTTTTGGTAATTATAGAGAAATTATGATTTTTCATTCCGAAAGCTCCTGACGCTCCGAACAATTTTATTCGCGTCAATTTGTATTAATGACCGTTTATTTTGAAATCATTAAACCGTCAAATTGAAGAGATAAGTACATCAAAAATCATTCATTGATGAAAATTCTTCTAGGAAGGGAATTATGTAACACTCTGGAAATGCCATATGATAAATTGGGTTCGAATCTCAGGAGAGCTTTTTTGAAAATGCGATTCTGTAGCCGTGACATTGCCATTTTAGCTCACGTGACATTGTCAGAAGTCATATATTTGAGATTTCTGGCAATTAAAATGACTATGAATGTTGTTAAACAAATCAACCAAGACATACTGTATTTGCATAATATCACTAAGTAAAGGCATTTCATTAACAAATCACGTGAATTGCATTTTCGAACTCACGTGTGACAATGCCACGAAAACTACAAAATTCCCGTACAGGAATGAAAAAATATCCGGAGTTTGCTATAAATTAAATCTTGGTAATGTCAAAATTGTGAAAGAATTTTTGTGATTCTAAAATTACCACTCTTATTGATTGTTATTATTTGGCAACAAATTAAACTAATATTTTCATAATTTATTAAACTATTTATATTTTTATTCCTTATTATCCCTAAATTAATATTTGCATTTTGACAGGTATTCATTAAAAAAAATATTCTTTTTTCTGTTAATGAGCTTTAAAATGTATTTTAAAACATTGAATGGTAATATGAAAATCTACAGGAGTCGAAAAAATGTCGCATAGAGATTTTTTAATAAATTGAGAAAATTTTTAAAATAAATAATAGTACTAATTTTCTATTTTATATATTTTTAAATAATTCACAATAGCTTTACTAATATTTATTAAATGATAATGCCCAGCGCACAACAAATTTTGTTAGTAAACATGTTTTCAAAATTTCCTATAAGAGTGAGGGAAATAACTAGATCTAGGTCTCACTCACACTCATTGTAATGTCAAAAACATGTTTACAAAACAAAAGTTATTGTGTGTTGGCCATAATATTAAAAGAAAGTAAATGAATAAGAACAAAAAATATATATATAAATTTGATGTTATATCCGGATTATTGTTTAAATTTCAAGGAAGCAGTCTGACATTTTACCTCAATTTTATATATGAAACTTCAATTTTAATTAATGCCGTAGGTTTATATCGACGTTAAGAGATACCATAAGATACTTTTTTGAAATTTACTTCACTAAAATTAAATTATTTAATTCACTCTCTTTTTTCTATATACACTGTTATAATACCCTTAAGTGTGTCCTGGCTAAAAAATGAAGGCTTCCTCTTTATTTCAAAACCTCTGGAAATTTCAGTTACATTTTAGACACTGAATATTCTCAGATAAAGTGAAAAAAAATCTCAAATATACCTATATTAAAAGGTTACCTCAAGAAGAATTTTAGAAATGAAAGTGTACAAGAGGAATTATGCTTTTTACCTGGACCTAAAACTTTATGTGGTTTTCTCTTAGATGACAAGTCCATTGAGAGTGGTTGCGATGGGTTGAAAAGTTCTATACCTTAACCACAGAATTGTGAAACATCCCCAATCTCCTCTACAATTGAATATAATTTCAATTTTCATTTGAATTGCAAACTGAAATCCCACGATTTTATTTTGCAAATCCGCTGCAGGAAGTAAAAAATCGTAAAATTTACTATTTTCAGCGGCTGGCAATTAGTGTTCCAATAACGCTTTTCCAGATTATCACACTTTTTGCTCATCTGGTCAGATATTATTAATTCTTCGTTCCACCCATATAACTTTGAAATTTAATCTAACGAGACTTTCGAACTTTTGGAAAAGCATAAAAAAAACTCATTTTGCTCTACCTCTTGTTATTTGCAAGATAGAAGAAATAATTCGCAATTCACGACTTTCAAACAATTTGCTTCGAAAAGCAATTTTGTAGATTTCCATCTACTAAAATATTCATATAGTCTCATGCCTTTGTCGTCTCAAAACCCTTTTGTCACTATTCTCTTCTTTTCTTCAATATCTTATCGAACTACAAATGTGATTTCGCTTTGTTTTATCAGAAATTCTCTAAAAGAAAGAACTATGTAATGTAAGAACATTTCACCCAACCCAACAAACATTACATTCCGTGCATTATGTACAAGAAAAAAATATACATATGTTTTTCCTTTGTATGAATATAATCAGTGACTTTTGCTAGAGAACTGTCTCTGAGATAGACAAAAGTCTCATTTATTAGATTTGTTCAGTATTTTATTGGACTGATTTAGTGGACAGCAATTTACTTTCTTCACTCCTATCCTCAAAATTCTCCTTTCATGCTACATTCTGACAGGAAAATTCTCTCTTCTCGAATACCAACTTCAAATAAGAAATACTTTCCGTATTCCAGATATTTAATTCCTAGAGATTTTTATAAGAGCGAAAAATAGCAATTTATAGCAAAAGCAACACAATTTATCTTTGAATTTCGGCAATATTACATAGTTTTCTATCCTCAGCAATTTCCAATTGTATACGCTTAAAAATATTTCACATTGATATTGAGTATGTGAGAGAAAAATTCCTGATTACTCAACATATTTCCCCTTTATCATCCCCATGTAATAATAGCAAATGCTGCTGGATTGTGGATCGCGTGTAATAATAAAAATTTTATAAATTTCTCTTGCTGTTAAACATTCATGCAACGAATTGAACACATTTTTGTGAGAGGCGGCAATGGTAAAAATTTTTGCAATAAAAATGATGATCCAGTCGGTTGAGGCCATTGAAATGGAGGGTTGGCGTTTTCAATGGCTATATATATTGTACATAAACGCAGCATACACCACATATCTCTATAGGGTGAGATATATGTAGTACAACCATACTAAATTTTAAAACATAGCACAATGCACCAGATTTCGAAATAAACGCTCAACCATAATATGAGCGCAATAATCAAACACTTTTGCATATGGATTGGGTTTAAAACGTTTCTGTGGTTTCAGTAAAATATTTTTATTAATATCTTGTTCATGTACTGAATTTTCATTAAGGGAGTTGTATTATCCTTCAGGGAGTTTACCTTTTTTCTTTTCAAACGAAGGTGTTCATGTTTAAGATATTTTTATAGATTTTTAACCGATTTTCAAATAATATAACTCATTAATTGATCTCGGAAAGAACTATCGTGCGTTCGCTGAACCTGGCATTGGAGAAAGCGATCCCTGACTCCAGTATATGCATGAGGGGTTCATTCTCAATAATTCCACGCAGTTCCTAGCCCATGCTAATGATACAGATATCATATGATGGAATCCCAGAGCTGTACGAGAGTCATTCATAGACAAAACAAAGTAAAAGTTTTCCTCGTCAGTAGCAACTCCGACTACATCTACGGAGAGTATCGGTCAAACAAGATTCCCGATAGTAGACTACAACTTTGAAGTTGTTAACTTCTTTGTCAACATTGCGTCAGCAATCATATCCGACAACAACATCTCAACAGAAGTTCGCAAATGGTTGCTAAAACCAACCGAGACTGTTTCGGTTTACCATGAGTTTCCCGGTCCAGAAGGTCAAACAAAGTTCCCGATGGGCGACTACAACTTTAAAGTTGTCAACTCCTTTATCTTCCCTGGGTCAACAATCACGGCCGACAACAACATCTCAACAGAAATCTGCGCACGGCTGCTGAAATCCAACAGAGCCTATTTTAGTCTTTCAAGAGTATCCCGGTCTGGAACCTTTCAAAAAAGAGATGGTATAAAGACTAGGCGACTACCGTGTAGGACTATGATCCTGCCAATCCTCATGTATTCGTCTGAAACGTGGGTCCTCAGCAAACAGAATTGCGAACTCGTAGCTGCGTTTGAGAGAAGATTCTACGATGGATTTTTGGTCCCGTATGTGAGTAGGGACGATTCCGGAGCCTAAACAACCACGAGGTGTACTACGCCTCAATAGGCTCTGGTGGGCTAGTCATCTGGTTCGTAAGGATGAGGACAACCCAGCCTGGAAAGTCTTCGAGGGAGGACTCTATTTGTCATATTTGTCGTCGGTTCATCCTCTGATGAACCGACGGCGTAAAACAGTACTCCAGCTCATTAGGGATGCGAAATTGGAGAACAGGGGCTCTTGATGGGCTTGAATGGCGACAGGTCCTGAGTCAGGGCAAGACCAGCTATTGGTTTTAGCGCCGGTTATGTTTGTATTTACTATCCGATTATTATTATTAATTGTATCGAGACACTTTATTTGGTATTACAATGTAATCAGTACAAGGTGCCTCGTGTTGGAAGAATCTGCTGATCGTAGATCGTCCAGGAACACCTTCCCCATAGTGAATGCTTCATCTGTGCTCGTGAAGGTTTTTGGGCAAAAGTGGTGCCTTTTACTACGTTTTATCACTGTGAAATTTGTCTCCAATCTTACAACGTTTGTTTTATAAATACGCATTTGATATAAAGTACGGATCTCATGATCGAAAATCGTCCTAGTTTTGTGAAATACTCGAACTAACGAGATATAACCTGGGTGCTGAGTCAGGCCAAGACTAATTTTCCTGTAGTTTTTAAAATAAGAGTGCGAAGAGTCACATTAATTGAAAAACATAGAGAAAAATAATCATTATTAAGCTTGGGATCCTACGAAGCATGGGCACATTCTCCAAAATTGATTAATTTGACCCATTTTAACATTGTATTTTTATAGCCAGTCCAATGCTTCAGTTTTTCGAAAAGATCCACGCGTGAAATCTATTAATAACATAGAAAAAATGAATAGTCCGAAGTATGAGTCATCCGAAGGTAGCGGATTTTTCCTTAGTTATTGCATAATTAATTTATTTCAGGAATTGCTCAAAAAATGGCACAAGATCGATGATTTTCAGGAGATTTAGCGACGCATATTCTCTGGATTTGAACTCCGGCTTTGCTAGTTAGGGCAGTCAGTGACCTACTATCTTCCAAAAAAAAAAATACAATTTTTTTAAAGTTAATCCTACAACTTATCAATACTGTTAGTAGAATACGTATAAGGATACCTCTCACGTTAATAAAGAATGTATAATTTTTCCATGATTTTGCATTAAATATTTTATGCATTTTTGAGATCGTTATTATGCTGAAGTCAAGTGATAGCGTATTCGCTCTATGATGCAAAAGAGTATCTTGTTAGAATCCCTTTTAAGTCATCAGGAATTTTTCTAGCGTTAAAGGTCTTCGGATTGCATCCAATGAACTTTCACTACACTTGATTCCACGGGAATGGGATTGACAGCCTCTCCCCCCTATAAGAAAGTTTAATAATTATGTCTAGAAATTCCCTTGTGTGAAGGCATAGTTCCTCTATGGAATGTTGTGCCAGCATTATTATTTCTCTTAAGTACGCATCGACGACACAGGGTAATGGGGGCTTAGCGTTAAGGCTTTAATAAAGACCCGACTGAGATGGAGAAATACATTGAATATGATTGAAAAATTGATATTACCGTAGGTGTGGTTGACCGGGGCCTCTGGGAGTAACTTTTCCTCTCTGGTCTTTGAAAGCTTTTCTTTAATTGTAGCACTTAAATATAGTCTTCACAGATCGGACATGGTAGATCGGATTGGTAAAGGCCATCCTTAAGTCGTGGAATTAAAGAAAAGCCTCCGAATAGCACGGGCGGTGTTGACCCTCATCTGCGATACGTTATTAATAATATATTCAGTGTTATCAAGTCCTATGACGCCAAAATTGTATTAGCGAAGTATAGTCCTATCCTCATGCATTAAAACGGCAACCAAAACATTCCATTTCCGATACGAGTGATTTACGCTTTACTAAGAAAATACAAATCTGCAAATGTGGAACAATTGTATCGTTTTTGTTGTTGCAATAATAGGGTTAATGGTGTATGATTTATCCACTTAATAGATTATGTCATGCATACCATGTATATTTAGTCTTTTAAATTTTAAACCTTTGTACGGTGGTTACAGTGCGGGTACTGTAGAACACATTTTCTTCCGATTGAAACTGCTAAAAGTCCTCCGTGTAACCATTGTGTGTACATGCATTTTATGACAATTGCCAAACTGCACATCCAAGTAGCAATAGTCAGAAAAGGACAGAGTTCCAAAACAAGGCGGAAGACACTCTCATAAGGGAACTTTTTGCTATATAGTCGAAAACCATCATGAGCCACAACAAACTCTTTTAACATTATAATGATATTCACTTCACAGAAAACTTTCAAATGAAATGCATACTCACTTTTGTATGCATGTTATGTTGATACACACAAGTTGTATTGTTTTATACAAACCAGACATACGAAACATCCAAATTGTTGCAATTAGTTTGGTCAGCATTACCATGATAATAATACTGAATGTTCTATAATATTTTGTCGCGTGGTACATCAATATAAGTTAACGTACCTGGAATACTATCAATGGTTTTCACTTTTCCTATTTCACCCAGAATGTTTTGTGGTGCTAGGAGTGGGTGGGGTTGTTTCATACGGATATTTTTTTAAAGCACATTTCCCTAACTTTGATGTTGGCTATTTGAATTCTGCATATTTTTCATAAAGATTCCCCAGAAAAGCTATGCAAGCCATTGTGAGGGGACCTCGACCTCGAGGCAGGCCTAGGACAAGGTGGCTGAATCAAATTCAGGATCTTTCATGAGAGCGCCTTGGGATCGAACTCGAACATCTTCCTGAAGTGGCGGAGGACCGACAGGCGTGGGCTGTTAATCTTGGTGTCATGGGCCCGCGACCCCAATAGGGAAAAGCGGTTGAAAATGAATGAATGAATATTTTTCATAAGACAATTTACAAGGTAGGGAGAAATGGGACAGCTTTGAGATTGGGCTTTTTTCTCTTATTCTGCAATGGAACTGGACTCCACAAACCAATTGCAAAGCCAAATTACATTACAATAAGACTCAATTCCATTTAAAAATTTGAGAAAAGAGACTAGCTTCAAAGCTGACCCAATTCAAAGGTACCTTACTTGCCCCTATTATATCAAGTATCAAACGTGCACAAAATTGTCCCACCCCTTACACATTTTTGTTCAAATAGAACCAAAAGGACTTTTCGGACAATAATTTTCACAGCAGCAAAATGATTTTTCTTTTATTTATTATATTTCTTTTATTTTATTATTTAACTTTATTGTTTGCAAAACTAATAGTAAGTGGGGGTCTTAGTGGCGCAATAGGCAAGACCGTTCGGTCTTGGGCGGATGAGATCTATGTCTCTACTCTCAAAGTTATGAGTTCTAGTCTCGCCCGGTGCAAGCAACTGAATATCTAGAAAAAAACATTTTCACTGTGATATAATAAAATTAAAATTCACCGCTTCTGCCCAAAAAACTCCAGTAACATGGAAGAAGTATTCACATTACGAGGAAGGCGTTCCTGAACGATCTACGTACGATCAGCAGATTCTTCCAATACGGAATATACGGCATTGCAACATTAATGAATTGTAACTATTACATCCCGATACGATTAATTGTTAAAATAATAGTAAGTTTTATCAACTGCCCAAATAACTTAAAATCAATCAAAATCGGATGAAATGAAACTTATGGATTTTTTTCAATTAGAGTCTACGTCTACAGCATATTTGGTTTTAGAACATTACTTTTGAATTAATATTTTTAAACTTAAACACAGTTTCTTCCAAGAAAATCTAATAAGACATACGAAAACGTTTTTGTACCTTCAATCAAATCCTTTAAAATCATCAAAATCTGTTCAGAAAAATATTTAGGAAGTACAGTGGGACCTCGATAGAGTCAACTAATTATTTCCATGCTTTTTGACTCCATTGGATTCGGTGACCCTATCGGAGTCCGCAAAAATCAATTAAAATGATAAATTTTAATGTAAAGAGATATCATATTATGTTTGTACTAAAAAATTGATAAATTTAACACGATAGTAGAATATTTTATTTAATTAACCCCTAAATTCTACAGCATCTGGTTCAAATGAGTCGTATATGCTTGTGCAAAATTTGGAGATTTAGAAATCATTTTACAGAATGTTTTTATTATTAGTATCTTAAGTCAAAATTACTATCCATGTGATAATATTGAGGTCCATTCACGATGTTAAGATAAGGAAATTGTAACTTACTTTATTTAAATTATAAGAAATTGATTTAAATATTGAATAAGAAGATTTATTATTTAGAAATTTGGAAACTTTAATTTTAACCTCCGAGCATGAATTTTTAATTTATTAGAATTAATTAGAATTTGAGTCTACGTTAAATGGGTTCGAAACATGAAACATTGAATAACAAAGCTCACTGTGCCTTGGAGATAAATTCCTCTACATATCCCGAGATTAGGTAGCTAAAACTCCGGAGTCCGTCTCTTGAAGCCTCTTTCCTGGAGATCACTTCCTTCCGATTATCTCGCCTTCCTTTTATTCCTCATAGGAAAACAAGTGAACGGTGTTTCCCCGAAGTATCCCCCTTAGGGGCTGCAGTCCTCCCACGAGGGCGATGACTCGTTCCCTCGGTGGATAACACAGTGGGGCCCGTCGGTGAAAGGGATAATTCGATGCCACGTTGAATTGATGTAACTTCTTGTAGTGAAGCTCTTGTCGTAGCTTGTGATATTCAACAGCCTTGAGTACACCATCTTGAAGAACTCCGGTCAAAACTTCCCTGACATCCTTCTCGAAGATGCCCCGATTCGTGAGCCCCCACAGGGGCCAACTCCTTCAGCACTTTTCACAGAAGCGCAATACTACACACGTGCGCACGGTTACTAGACTTATCACAAAAAGCCCCTCAGCAGAGGAAGAGTGGGCATTTATCCACTTTCCCCTCCCGAGATTTGCACAAATACCAACACACAAATACGGGACAATTCCCAAATTCCCCATCCCACAGAGTGACAATTTCGGGCGAATTTTACACTCAAAAAAACGCATGTTATAAAATGGTGTCTTAAAGATTTCTTTTTTTTTCACTTCTTTTAGAAGAGCTCCGGTAGATATTTAGCTCTTGAAAATTCTTATGCTATTAGAATTTATTTTAAACTTTTATTGTATGAAAGAAGAGATTGATAGTTGTTCTTTTCGTTATGGCATAACTATGGCTTTAAACTTCACAAAAAGAGCAATAAAAACAATTTTTCTCATTTTCTTCTTGTTCTGAAAAATGGGCGCTAAATGGTTATAGATATCTACTTGGAGTCTTGAGATGACCCCCTAATAAGTCAACCTGGGGATTATTATTATGACCCCCATGTCCTGCCTACTCCTCCCGTTTCAGCGCCAAAATCTTTATTTTTGTGATTACAGGAAAACACGTCATACGGGATCATAGGACTTAATCAAAAAATCTTAAGACAAAAGAGAATAGACAAGAGAACTTTCAATCAGTCAAAATGCTTAAAATCACGAAAAAAAATATTTTGTCGAAATTTGATTACACGGTTAATATAAGAATTTTTCATAATATTGGTTTTCTTGTGTTAAAAACGTTACATTGATACACCAAAACATTGATTTTAATTTTGAAAAGTCATACAATATTATTAGTTCAATAATAATGGAAAAGTTGACTCTATCAGAGTCCGTAGAGTAAAAAAAAACAGGTGTTGACTCTATTGGAGATTGACTATATCTGGGGTTGACTCTATCGAGGTCCCACTGTATTTCTAAAGTGTATTGTTTTCCTAAATTATTTATAATCAAGATACTGATAAAACT
The DNA here is from genome assembly GCF_024763615.1 of Phlebotomus papatasi. Lineage (NCBI taxonomy): Eukaryota > Metazoa > Arthropoda > Insecta > Diptera > Psychodidae > Phlebotomus > Phlebotomus papatasi. Next base: position 89,157,197 of record NC_077224.1, on the reverse strand, counting down.
ATTTGTCGTTTTTAGTAAATATTGCATTAAAATGAATTGTAATTTTTCGAAAAACGTTTCTTTGGGCCATAATCTTTCTAAATGGGTAGTAAATCGACTGCTCGAACTTGTAAATTTGTTGCAGCATGAAGTAGCACAACATATGGTTTAGCTCATGGTCTGCTCATGGACTGCTTATTTACAATCTTTACAATGAATCTCTTATTCGTAGCTAACTTTGGCAGATCTTACACGAATCTTGCCCAGGTCGTTCAGTGATCCGCCAATTACTGACCCTTAGTAGTATGAGCAAAGCCCCGGGAACCTCTAAAAATATCCAAAAAAATAAAAAGCGGAAAAACTGGGGCATCTTATCGGTCGCAAGGCTCCCAGGGTCGACTTATGGGGCGGGGTCTCGCTAAGATCCCAAATCTCTATCTCTCACCGCTTGGTCTGAAGAGGTTGAAATACAGTTTTCGAGTTCTGTAAAGGGGAGAATTTCCTTTTTTTATTTTAAGCAATCAAAAACAGAAGAGTATTACACTGATTATACAAAATACTTGATTGCCGAGTAATGAAAAGTTTAACAAGTCAAGGAAAAGCCATGGAACAATTCCAGTGAATATAATATGGCCAACGGCTTTAATAAATCATCATTCTTGTACGTTATTCATTTGAGTAAAATTCTTGAGCTTATCACAGCTTGTTCAACTGTCTTTAAATTACAATATTCCTTGATATCTTAATTAATTAATTTTTTTCAAAATCTCCTAAATGAGCGATTGAAAGTAGAAGTGCGTAAAAAGTTTTGTAAATTTTCCTTCTAGACATCTAGTCACTTTTCAATTTTATAAAAAAAACAGTAATCTCTTGAGAATAAAGTTTGACTGAGTTAGCAATCTCTTCTGTCAAGACTGCTTTACTCTCAATTTCTGGTTTGAGGTGTAAATGTATATCACACAGAAGAATGAAATTCAAATATTGCCTTCAATATTCTTATCAAATACGATCAATCTCGGTGTGGCGCCAAAAGAAAAGTCGCTTTTGGGGTTTGGGGGATGGAAAAGCGTGTAACAAAGTGCGAAGTGTAGAAGAAAGCAGAAAAAAAAAGGAATTCTACTTGTTGCTAAATCACTCACATAGCACACAGTTCAAACTTTCTGAATATTTTATCCGCGTGAAGGGACAAGAAAAGTGTCAGGTTGGTAAGTGAAGAAGACATGAGTTATATTTTAAAGAAGTAGCTAGAAGAAAACACAAATTTCTTTAAAAATGTCATGAGGACTGTGTTTTTTTCCTGAGAAAATAACCGTTTTCATTATAAGTTGATGGTATGTTGCTCCAAGGCATTCAGGATTGGGTTAACCTATCACTTTATGCGTGAATTAATTTGGCAAATAGAAAAACGTCACATAACTTCTGTGTCTTCACAGTCTTCGCACATCTTACTTCCCATATCAACCTTTGAATTGTACACTATAGGGGGAAACAAACTAAGAACACGACAAAATTGTAACACAATTGAAACTTTTGGAAAATTGCATTGCAACTTCTGTAATAAAATTATCTATTTGTGCAGTGTTGCTTATTGCAGGAGCATAGCGGGTAGAACAACTGCTAATTCAAGCGACGTAAAGCCGTTGAATGGTTTCTGGAAATTGTATTGCCTGGCTAAATGATCAAATCTCTGGCTATGAAACGCAGAGTTTCCGAGCTCGATTCCTAAGTAAATAAATAAATCTCTCAGTAGGATTAATATAAAATAATAATGAGCTTAGCGAGTTTCTCTAATACTTCTAGTAAATTCAATGAAAATATAAAAAAAGTAATGGAATTAAACATTTATAGAATATAATTTATCTGTAGAAAATGAAAAATAAATATTTATTTCAGAGAAAAATTTAAATGAAATGGAGTTTCATATAATCGAGAATAGTACAATACTATCATACATGTTAGAATAGTCTTTTCAGTTTGTTCGGCTCCATCTGACTACAATTATTATAGGACTGAAAAAAACTAGAAATCTTTCCAATTATATTGTAATTCAGAAATCCTTATTTATGTAATTTTTTAAATTCATATTTTCTTTTAATTAAAAAAATCATATAATTCTCCCTGATTATTGACTATTTCATAGAGCATTCTCACTTTTCCCGGTGAAATTCTCATAGAATACCTTCAGAAACCTCTTTGTGGCATGTATTACAAATTGATAGGATTCTAATATTGTTTTCCAGCGACATGAGATTAAATTCCCTTTCAATCAATTGTTCCTGGAACCTACTCGTAGTTTCCCTTAAACCATAATAACTTAGCTGCATACTGCCCTGTTCCATATCACTTATGACCATGTCACATATAAGATTAATATTAAGAACTTTCTGAGCTGCGAGAATAGCAAAAAAGGATAGCAATTATTTTATCTTGCCTTTCTGTTGCATTTCTCTACTACGTATAAATTTGGTAGCAATACAATCGCTCGAAAACTGACCGAATAATAGTTGACATGCATGGAAAATTGCTCGAATTACCTGTTATACGATTCACCGCGGTGTTACATATAAGATTAAGAGTAAGAAAAAACGGAAATAGAGGTGTATAGTATGCAAAATTTCAAATGGAAAAATACGTGTGTTAGAAAGAGTGCACTCTGATAAATATGTGATTCGTAAGATAAGGTGCCCTCAGTCGACCGGTTCCTCGACTCGATCGGTAGAGTTATTTATTCAGTTTCAAATTTTTTTGAATGCATTTATTCAATTTCATGCAAATTGGCCATCAAACATTCAAAAATTGACCTACCACCGGTCGAGTTGAGGAACCGGTCGGGTGAGGGCAATTTACCGTATATGTTTTCAGAATAACTCGTAAAACACTCACAACTCCATCTAGCGGAACTATTGCGATATCGTAACTTGAGGTTAGCCGTCATTATAGCACCCCTAAAAGTGACCACGCCAGCTGAACAGTGAGTGATATCGTTGGATTGGAAGAGTCTTTGTGTAAGGACGGTCTTTATCCTACAACTCCTCTAGGCTCAAAAGTTCTACTACACAGTAGCCATTTTGAAGTGTCGTCTTTCTAGATATGCCAAACCTGATGTCACTTCAGTACAGAGTCTTACATAAAAAAATGTGGGGTTAGAAACCGCCCTTGTGAATATCTACCTCAGTTTCTCCTAGGGATAAGCCTATAATTTTAAGACCGTTTAATTAGACGAAACATGATTAATAGTCACTCAGTTCCCTATTCAATTCAGCAATAGTATCGGGATATTTGTTATTTGAAAATGGTTCTTTTCTTAAATATTCAAATTATAAAAATCTCGAATTTTTATACAAGTTATGTAACGGATTATACGACCAATGATTCCGGATTTTCTTCTTTATTACTCGATGAGGTCGGTTGTGAATTCGGCGGCATCCGCAGATGAAAAAAAAGTAAATTTCTTCTTATTATTCTTATTATTATTAATGTGCTAAGTCCAGTGTAGAGCACCTAGTATCCATCACCTATATGCGGATAATTCTTTCGTGATACCTGAATTTTTAGAATATTATAATTCAGCAATATGGTTTTAATCACAAATTAACCTGTAATACCAACTATATCGTGCAATACACGATTTTCCATCCCAAACACTTCCCACTTTTCGAATGAGAATTTTATCTTATTTATACTCCTCAAGTTGAATTATGGTTTATGCCCTGAGTGTCGGCCATTAGATTCCCTAGTCTGAAGCTGAAGACCGCTTTAAACCTTTAAGAACGAGTGCGACATCGGTGTCCTAAAAACAAAAAAATCTTTTTCTGACTATAGAACGTTATTTTTTCCTCCAAATAGTCAGAAAAAATTATTTTCGTTTTTGGGATACCGGTGTTCCATTCGTACTTAAAGGGTTAATAAAAATTAAAACTTAAAGAACAACTTCAAGTACAAAAATTCCTTTTGGTGAGTGTCGATATTCGTTAATTCAATCCTAGAAATCAAACATACAACTTCCTAGAGCTTTCAATTTTGACAGCTATCGGGTCTTCTCAGTTGGTTTTTGTTAATTTTTTTATTTTAAATTAAAAAGTAAAACTGATTATTTAATAGGCTTGATACTTATCTGGTTTTACTGAAACTGTAGGACTAGGCTATTGGAAGATTAGTGGTGATTCTTTTGAATCGCACCTAATCATACCTACTTTAATCTTTTAGTAGATAATTAATTATAAAACGCTCTAAGCTATGTCTCGGTTAATGCATATATATAGGCCCTTATAGTGTTTGCAGTGCAGTATAACTATATCAGTTTATCTATGCTGCAGTCTTTTAACATCATTCTGTTGTAAAATACTATTCTGAAACGCTGTCTGTTTCGCTTATGTGATACTGTTGACTCACTGTTGGCCCATCATCCCTTGCGCATATGGTGCAGCAAGATTGAAGAGTTTTGATGTAACGTCCATTTTTGGTTAATTTGAAGGAGGATACAGCATTATTTTGAGGAAAATATTTTTTTTTATCAAATGACTTTTTCTACGAGTATCTTATTCGATATAATGTGCGTATAATTATGGGGGTGGGAGGTGACTGGGTGAAATTTGCTGTGTACTGATGATACTTATTGAGTGGATTTTCTCATTGATAACATGCACCCTCCTAATTTTCACCTCAATAGGCTTTCTCCCTTGGCGTGTAATTAAAAATGAGAGTATGAGGACGATGGGAAGCGTCTTGGGCTGTTGTTAATTTCCTCTGACAGTGCTCTATGTTGAAGGGGTGAGGGCGAAGGTTGATGCTCCATCGTTGGGCTGCTGGTGTGCGGTTGCACTTGGAAGATGGGAATGGGTCCTCAGAATAGTTAAAAAGGATGGTGCGCAGCCTCCCATTAGGAGCAGGCGCACTAATACCCACGACAAGTAGATCGAAGGGATATCGGTAGAAGTTCGGACGTGAATCCTATCATATAAATTTGCGCGACAATTGAGTGCGCGAGTTAGTTTATCGCATGTCCTTCGCCTGGAAGGATATCATAGGCGCGTTCTCGGGTGTGTTGGTCACTATTACACTATTTATCCCTCAATGATATTACCAATCTTCACAGAAGTTTTCCGAAAGTTTTCCCAATAATGAAATCCATTTTGTTTTCTCACAACATTGTTCCAACGCGAGTTGATGTGCTTGATAACCGTCTGAGAAGAAATTCACTAAATTCCGAGCATCAACATTGTTGCGTATACTGTGAAAATCACGGCATCTTTTCAAAACTGAATGGTCTCATATAATTTGAACTATTCGCAATGAGATCTTTCTGATTGCTCCATTGCAGGAGATAAAAATTCAAGGAACTTTGTGATTGTATTTGGTAAATGTGCTGAAAGAGGTGATTTCTTGAATTTCAATCAAAAAAATAAAACTTTAAATCCAAAAGTGTTTCCCACAAATTGAAAATAAACTTCCAAAAATATTCAGTAAATTTTTAAATTATTTGGAAAAAAAATATTGTTACATTTCATGAGCTATGGAGCTATGCTCAGAAAGACGTAACAGATTGTCGTAGAACCCGCAATTGTGGGGTAGTCACGTGAAAACGTTTGACGAAAGCCAGCTTCTTGAGAAAGGCAAAAATTAATAAAGAAAACTTACACATTTAAAGGACTTTAAGCGTGAAATTTAGTTTGTGCTTCATAAACTAAAGTGGTTTGTGAAAAGCAGTGAAATCCTTAAAAGTAATCTGAAGATTAATGTTTGGAGTGTATTATGTGGATGGTTAATTCAACGGAAACTAGAATTATCTAGCCATGGCGCACCGCAACAAGTCAAGGTACATCTCTAAATATTCCAACAATATTTTCCAACAAATGTGGTTGATACACACACCAGATTAACATCTAACTTATTCAAATTAAACCCAAATTATTGACTAGGCAATTAGAAACAGAAACAGAATGGGATTTCATAAATTTTTAATGGATTAATAAAGAAAAGTTTTATAATAATAAATAACGATGTGTCATCTTATCACACCGCTTTAATTCAAGTAGGGAATATTACACTCTTGGACTGATCAGAACTTTTGTGTAATTTTTCTTATTATTGCTTGCATGTTAATTAAGCGAAAATTCCGAAGCTTAATTTGTTTACATGATAAGCATATTAGAAGAATGACAGTGCTGTCTCATTAGAATTCAGAACTGTCAAAATCAAATTCTAAACATTTAGATAAAATTGACAGCAAATCAACGCGTCATTCATGCAGTAAATAAATAAAATTCCGAGAACTTCAACACGATCTCTAAGATTAAGGACGTTTTCTTTATAACTTATTTTGACATTTATTTGACAGAAACGAAGTTGACAAAATCCGCGAATTTCGGAATTCTAAACTAAGAAATATCTGAACTACAGTCGATTAAACTCACAGTGATACTCAGAAAATGTTAAAGTATTTGTCATTTTCAGTGTCAATTATCCGGACATCGGATCGTTGTGTATACATTTAATCGTAAAATCAAAGGGACAGATAATCCTAACCGGCTTATGTAGGTGAGATTCTTAACGTGAGCTAACTCGGAGTGCATGCAAATTCGATTTGATGCTGAAGTAGGGAGACGCCATTCAGTTATCTTGAACCAAATTCGTGAAATTATACAAGTTTTGTATTTGAACCAAAATGTCAAGGATTTGGATGAACTGACAGAAAAGTGTTATATGGGTGAAATGTAGACCAGAATGTTCTCTATAATTTTGCCGTAGAACTTGAACTCATCGATTACTCAGAAGCCAAGATAAGCGAGGTTTTTTGTTTCTTAACTCGTTTTTTCATATAGAGTGCCCCAAGTAGTCATTTGTTGAGCTTCAACTATTTCAAAGAATTGTTGTATTTTGTGGGACTTTCCATTTAAACCCCTATTTTAAGTGTCTTGGTGGAGCAGAGGCAGTCAAATTGGCATCTGAGTGATTTCAAAGCGTTATTATGGGAAAAATCAATTTTTTCACACTTAAACGGCAAAATCGGAGTGATAGCGTAGTCTGATCGGAAAATGATGTATGGACGAAATGTAGAGACAAATGTCCTCTACAATTATGTTGAAGTAATCATCAAAATCGGTTCAGCGACAGTCGAGATAATTGAGGTTATGTGATATTGAAATTGGTTTTTCGACTGTGGCGCCCCTGGTGTTGGTCCCACGAAGTTCAAACATTCTAGAAAGTTGTAGCATTTGGTGAGATCTTTCGTTTAAGCCCTCATTCATCAAAATCGGTCAAATAGAACCGGAGATATGATTTTTTGAATTTCGTGAACTTTGACCCCTCATATCTCCGGTTCTATTGAAACCACAGCGCGCATACGCACCATTTTGGAAACGTCCTAGACTGGACTACAACATACTACAATTTCATTAACTTGCACAATGCCGTTTTTGAGAAAAGTGACTTTGAATTTCGATGAATTTTGACGCTATCACAGCGCCACCTGTGGTGACTTTTTGAACTTCCATCTGAAAGTGCTCATCGAGACGAAACCAAAAAGGTAAAATTTAGGTCGCTATGTTAATTAGAACCGGAGATAGAGGCCGGTCAATGTTCGAACTTTGACCCCTTATAGCTCGGGTCAGGGGTTATGGATCGACTTAAGGTTTTTTTTGTTTGATAGGTATAATCAACGGCTACAACATACTAAATTTTCAGCCCGATGCACAATGGAATTTTTGAGTTATTTAACTTTTAAGATTTAAAAATTTTCTTTTTAAAAAAAGCGCCCCTAGCGGTGGTTTTATGAACTTGCGATGTTAGAAGGGGAAGTGGCATTTCACGAGAGCTTTCCAAAAAGCCCTCACTTTTTAAATTCTGACAATTAGAACCGGAGTTATGGCCATTTTAAGAAATTTTTTTTGGACCCTTATAGCTCGGGTCAGGGGGGTCGGGGGACCTTAAGTTTGGTATTGATGGAAAGCTCTAAGGCCCAGCTATAACATACTAAAATTTGAGTCCGCTGAATGCCATAGGGGCGGAGCTATTGAGAAAACAAAAAAAGGGGGGTCTTCAAAATGGCGGAAGGAGGGGTGGGGGGTGGGGGGTCTATGCACCAAGTTGCAATTTTCACCCGATATATAACCTTTGCCGAAAACCGCAAGTCGATATCTTTTTTAGTTTAGGAGCTATTAAGCTCCAAAGAGCGGCCGGCCGGCCGGCCGGCCGGCCGGGAACGTAAATTAGCCACATATATATTCGTGATCAGGAAGTGCTGAAACACATTTTGGCCAAATTTGAGGTCGATCGGACGACATGAAATTTTGTTAGGATTATAGTAGGTGAGATTGTTAAGAATCTCACCTAATAAAGTCTTCAAACTTCAACAAAATTTTAAAAATTTCAAAAACAAAGATAGATAGATTGAATAAAAATCTCCAATATTTTTCACTTTAATTTTACATATATTAGGGGAGTCTGAGGCAAATTAGTCAGCAAATTATTTTTTTTTCATTACGTATAGTTCAGAAAAAAGAATTTAGTGTCGGGTTTATAAATATTTTGAAGAATACGAAGGGAGGTATTTACCTCGATAAAATTTTGATTTCCTCAATATTACTTGTAAGGCAAACTAAATACAACATCCCAATATCTAATACCATGCGTGACTAATTTTGCCCCAGTCTCCCTTACAGAATCCCTTGCAGAATCATCGAAAAGAACAATAGCCCACCAAAGATTTCTTAATCGGGCAATTTTTCAAGAATTTATAACAAGGAATGTTAAAAAAATAATAATAAAAAATATTTAAATATTAATCTTATTTTACAAAATAATAATTCCCCTTGAAAGAAGCAAGCCTTTTAACAAGCCTTTTGATGACAAGCCTTTTTATGCACCTTTAAAAGGTGCAACACGAATTTCGCGTTGAAATCCCTGTCGAAGCTGTCAAGCCTCTTAAGGGGTTACGTAGGTCTGATAGACTTAAAAAAAAACATATTTCCTTGACATCTTTTTTCAAAACAATGAAAAACAAATTAATTCAGGCTCTTAAGCATATAAAAAAGGTTCAAAATGTTAATGTTTTAAAATTTTAAAAACTCAGCTCTTGGTACCTCATTTTTGAAGACAGTTTTTTTTTAATAAAAAAAATACTTTTTTATGGGCAATATTTCTCAGAGTATATTCATCTGACGTCGAAAACCTAATTATTTCCTGTTAGTTGGTTGGTTAAAATCGTACTTAAACGGTAGATTCGTTTTTAAATTTTGATCACAACTTTACAAGACAAAAACGTGGTGCAAAATACTCCAAAAAATGTTTTTTTTTTGTATAAAATTTTGCCAAAAATCCAGATTTTATTTTTTCTAAATATACCGTTCAAGTGCGAATTTAACTCATCAACTAACAGGAAATTATTTAGCTTTTCGATATCTGAAATGACTAAGAAATCCAGTCCACCGAAAAGTAAGATTTTTCAAAAATAGAAAATCAGGCTCCAACGGCTGAATTTTTAAGATTTTTAAATGAAAAATTCATAAAATACAGTTTAAATGCTGTAGTTTTATATGCTTAGAAAATTGAGTTATAATAAAAATTTATTACGATAAAAACATTAGAGAAAATAGAGTGTTTTACAATCTTTTTGATCTACGTAACCCCTTAAGAATTGCACCATATTAGTTTTAGTAGTCTTAGTTACGGAACCAAGAGCACTATAAACCTGTTATAGGAATGCCGGTTCTATAACGTCTGCCTTAGAGAATTCTACAAGAAAATTTTTTAGAAAAAAATTGCTCATTGGATAATTTCCAAAATTTCTGTATTATAGTGCAGAATATTGTTCAGAACAGCTGAACAAAAAATTCCATGTCCATTTCCCGACGTACTTTTCCTCTGAAAAATACTCTTATCAGAAAATATCAATCGGAAGAAACAAAAATGACGGGAAATGGGATTAATATTGCCAAAAAAATCTCTGCTATGTAGGGGAAAGTACTCTCCCTTCGAATAATGCGAATTTTCTTTGATTTCTCTTAAGTGACGTGAACATTTCTTTCAAATATTTGTTAATTTACAATCAATTATTGATAATTATGTGTAAGTCACTTAGAAAAAATTAAAAAAAAATCACATTATTCGAAAGCATGAACGTTCGAAGGGACAGTACCTTCCCCTACTTGGGGCATTACGTCTTCAGAAGAGACTTTTCCTCCTAAAAGTACATTTAAAAATTAGACAGTAAAAAGATTACAAATATAATTGTTGATTTGCTTTTGTATAGCAATTATATTGTTGCAAAGTTACGCACATGTGTAATTTATGGAAATGTGTATTCTAAAAATGTGTAAAAAAATTTAGAATGTAATGCTAAACTATGTAATCAGAATGCAAAATTTAACATGTATTTAGACTTTGTGTCGAAATTACACAAAACGTGTTGTAGTACACAGATATTACACATTGTGCAAATTTACTACGAAAATCATGGCAAAAGAGTCAACATTTTTTGACTGTGTTAGAAAAATTTTAAAATTGTTTTCTAATTGATCATTTTAATGCACATTTTTTTATTTTACTTTTCCAAAATTTGTCTGTTTTTATTTTATCAACAAAATAATTCCAATTTTTAATTTTTTTTACATTAAATAAAATTTTCAAGCATTTCAAATAAAATGTTGAATACCCCTTGTGATAAATATATATAATTTTAAATGATTGTCCAACTTTTCTTTTTTTTATCGCACGTTACAAAAATATCACGATGTAGCCCTACTTCCATATAGCATATTGGTAGGTCTTTTTTGTTTTTACTTTTTCTTCTTGTCCTTTTTTCTGATGATGTAGAACATTTTCTGGATGGCAAATTGTGTGCGAACTGTGAACGTTAAGTTGTGTGTACCCTACCGTTGCGAGTGTAATTAATCAAAATTAGGAATTCAGTCAGTGCGCGCCTATGTCTGCCAGCGACATTTTTCCACCATTTTTCTTAATGAAAAATAGCAAGGGGAAATTAATTTAGTAAAATGGAAACTTCTCACCCATCCCAAAAACCTTCACAAATTTCTAATTTCTCTTGTTTTTCTTGGCCTTTCCATCCATTATTATTACAAATTTTTGGTTTCATGTGTGAACAAAAACACGAAATGAGATTTATTCATCAACTGATTTTCAGTCATTATTGTTTTCTGTAGTGTAGACTACATGTCAATGTACAACATGTCTGTCAATTAGTGTCTATATTTAGAGTTGTAGTTAAATTTTGGTACATTATTCATTTGGTACATTTGCTACCATTAAATTAGTACATTATTCATGTTGAATAATGCTCAATAATTTAATTTAATTTAATTCACAAATTAAAAACATGTGTGCAGAAAGTTTCAAAAAAAAACTATAAATACAGGATTAATAAAAGAGAAAAGTAAAAAAAAATATAAATTTATTGAAGTCCAATTAAATGCTGATAAAATTTACAAAGTATAAGCACAAAATATCAATTGCAAACGCTTTGTTAATAAACAGTTTTAAAATTGGCTAGCAACCTTTCAAGCCTATTTGATCCTGCTTATGATTTAACTAGAATTGATCATCCCTACCTTTCTCCTACGCGGTAAAAAAATGATTTCCATTGAATATGTAAATTAATGCGTAATTAAATTAGCGATGCACATTTATGTAATGATTTTTCTACTGAAACTCAAAAATATTATTATTATTCATTAACATAAACATAACTTTATAAATGTTTAGGGGAAACTGGGGTACTACCAAACACGGGGTAGCACCAAACACTAATTTTTATTTCTTAACTACTTGGACTATCTCAACCATTTCTTCAGTAGACAAGCATCCCTATAGTGCCAATAAATTCCTATAGGTCTTGTCCTTAGAAGTCGAATATCTGATTAAAAAATCGCAATGTTTGATACTACCCTCTGTTTGGTGGTGCCCCAGTGTCCCCTATGCAAATATTCCAAAAACTTCCAGTTTTTCTACGAAACGTTAGAAGGGACTATTCTTATAAATAGTCTCAAGTAAAACAAATTGCACATTATGAATCGTTAGGAGCCTGATTCTGGTTCTTTCGGGACTTGATCACATGACTTTGTCATATAAATAAATCATTTACTCTCAAGATATTTTTGTGTATTAATTTGAATATTTTCACATTGAAATATCACAAAATTCTTGCAATTTTGTGAAAAAATACATCTCTTATAATTTTTCTAAAATTGTATGTAGGATAAGTCTGCCAAATTTCGGCATAGTTGCATATAAGCACCGAAGTCCTAAGTTCGAAATGCAATATTTTTAATACATACTGAAATTTCTTGTTACTTCGTTTTCGGGAGTGTTGTATGGAACCTTAAAAACTAGTTTAACATTTTTATTTTCTTTAAATCGGTTCCTAAAATATTGGAAAATTATAAAAATATGGACATTACTTTGGGTATTATTCCGGCCACTTTGAGTGTAATACCGGCCACCTTGATTGTGACCACCTTTTGTGAAGCAACCGATAGAAAATTTCAAAACGTCATACGGAACGAGTATAAATATATTTACTTTAATACATTTATATGAACCACAAGACCTGCGATCTTCCGTGTAATTTGTCCTAAAGACCTGAAGAGTTTACATTGGCATCCCAAATTTACACGCAGGTCCCCGTAGTAGTTTGCCCTTCATGAACTCTTTCAAGACCTATTCCAGATCGTTTTTTTTTTTCATAGAAGCGATGCTTTTTTCCATGGGCATTGTAAAACTCAGACATTGAAAAAAATGAATAAGAAATTTAGGAAAGTAAAAGATGTTGCCGGAATATGCACTATTATATTACCGGAGAGACGCTCGCGAACTATCCACTTTTTTACGCGGAATGATTCACTATTAACTTAAACAGAAAGAACTTAAACAGAAAGAAACCCTTTGCAATTCACCACAAATCACAAGACTGCTAGAAACAAAAGCAAGCTGTCGCATTTTTCGAAAGACTCTTTACAAACTGAGTTTCTACAACACAATTTAAATTCAAATTATACCTAAAATTTAACGATTTTTGTGTTAATACATCCTAAAATGAATAAATATTTAAAAGCAAAATAAATTAATTGACTATTCAAAGATTAAATCCATAATTGTAATTCATTTAATTGCTTGGTCGAAATTACACTCAAAGTGGTCGAAATTTGGCACACTTACCCTAGGTGTAGAAATAGAATTACAAGAGCACATTTAGAAATTAAATAAGTAGGATTAGCGAGTGAACTGTAAGTGAAAGACACGTTGATCAGCGCCAATCTACCACTACGATTGGTTTATCGGCGCCGATCAGTCATCATCCTGATCGGCTCATTGGCGTCGGTCATTTACAATTTCAGTTTAAAAACAATTTACCCAATTTACACTGAAAATTTTATAAGTCACAAAACCAATAAAAATAACTTTCTCAGTGCTTGCATTTTTCTGTCAAAACATCAAATGACTTTCTCAATTTGTCACAATCGGTGTTTTCAGCAAAACCCTTTTGCTTTCAACTCCGCTGAATTTGTCATATGACATTGTAATTTTACAAAGTCACGCAAACCAAAATCCACCCGTTCACAGGTAGAGCTTACACTTTATCTTGCAGGAAACAATTTACTTTTTAGCTGTGATTCTTTTATAAACATTACAACTTTATTATTTATTTTACTATTCCGAGTAACAGTGATAAGATTTCTTATATGATATGTATTCATAATTTGACATTGAATTTCCCTTACCGAAAAGTTTTCGTAATGCTCGTGAAACTGACTGTTGAGAGGTACATAGGGTACATACATCGTCGCTTATATCACCCGCTGCTGTATTTGCATTTTAACAGCTTTTCCGGGGATTATTCTCAAAGGTGAGCCCTGAATAATTTATGAATATCAAGAGGAGCACTAATAATTTGACGGTTTGTGGATGTGAAACACCCAAAATGTTTCCTTTTATGGGGAAGGTTCAATTAACACGATATTTGCTGATGAAAGCGACAATATATATTGAATTACATAATCCTCCGCCAGTCAATGAAATATCCGTATAATAAAAAAGCATAAAATCATCATTAATAGCACAGTGAATGACGAAGGAGATAGAAAATGATTTAAATCCTGTGAATGAGTCATCAACAAGTGGAATAAGATGATTTTGTTGTTGCCTTAATAATGAAGAATGGTTCGTGATTGAATTTATTCCAGTGGCCTCATATCATGAGAAAACACAAACTGGCATAATGATAGATTTGCATTGCAAAATAATACAAATTTCCCAATTTTCTTAGGAGCCAGAAGGATAGGTGTTTTGATAATAATTCAAAGGGTGCTCCTGAAGTTAGAACATGGTAAGAGTGATAACACATTTGTCGGTCGAATGGCCAATGAGATCGTGAGCTTTTGCTCTGTCTCACACTTTTCGTCAACCTCTGTCATAGGGTTGTGTCCTCTCCCGATATTATTCATGGGAAATGAGCCTCGAGAGGCTATGAGAAAATGCTATATATGTAATTTATGGAATAAGTAATCACCACCCTCTTCTATGCTGTGTACACCCGCTGTTTGAGCTTTTGGGTTCAGTTATATACAGTTTGATTTAAAATTTAATGGACACGGAAAATTGCTTACAATTATGTAAATATCCTTTGAGAGAGAGAGACTCTGTCATGAAGTAATGTGAGGTGGCGAAAGCTTCGTGGGAAATTAGGACATAGCTGATTGTGTTAGCAATCGTCAGAGATGCATCTTAGCATATACCCTACATGGTGCATAAATTTTCGTATACACAGTAAAAAAACTGCAGCTATTATAATGTGTAATTTTTGTGTAAGTTGCATTGTGACTTGTATACTTGCTCATGCAGTTAATGTTGTTGATAATATAAAGGGAATGAATCTTCAATTGTGAATATTTGGATAGTAATTACAAAGTGGACGCTCGACAAGTTATTGTACAAATACTATTTTGACAACATTGCAAGTATAATATAAATGTTTATGTACACAATACCCTTCTTTTAACATTCATGTTCACTTATTTGAACTTTTCTGCAAGAATTACTTCGTGGAAATAAAATAATTGTGGGCCTTACAATACTTACAATTATTTTATAAAGTTTAACAATTGTTTTGTAGATCAAAATTGCAACAGATTTATTGAACCAATTGAATCACTTATAATATTACCCTAAATAGGTTAGGAGTAATGCAATTGATTTTCTCATTGAAATTAATTATCGGTTATGAATCGGTTGATTACCTGTTCATAACCGATGGGAACCGGTTCAGGCTTATCAGGAATTCCAAAACCTTTCCAACGATCCAAAACAAAATACCATTCCGATGAAACATATGGTCTTTAGAACCTTTTTTAACTTTGACTTTGAAAAACCTTCTCTAAAATCTAATCTAAAGGTAATCTCTAAAATTGATAACAATTTTTGGTAAACAGTTTTGTGAGAAGAGCGACCTTAATGCCCATAGACGAAATTCAACTATGTAAAAAAATTGTCGTATTTTGTGAGACCTTTATTTTAAACCTTAAAATCACTTTTCTGATTAAGACAAAAATTAGTTTACATTTGAGTACAAAATGATGTATGAATGTAATATATAATATTAATGTTTTCTGCAATTATGGCCAAGTAATCATCAAAATCGGTTAAGCGAGAGAGGTATGTGATATGGGACTTAGCTTTTCGGATGTAGCGTCTCTTTTAGAAGTCCTAGGGAGTTCAAATGTGTAATATAATCTTTTATTAAACCTTTCACTTTATCGTTCAGTCATCAAATTCGGTTAAAGAACCGATCGTACCGTATCTCCAGTTCTCTGAAAACCACAGAGAACACCCACTACTTTTTTGAAAAAATAAACCTAGTCTACAACACTTTCAAATTTGATATTATTGCTCAACACGGATTTTGACAAAAATAAGTTTGAATTTTAACGTTTAATTTTTAGTAACGTTAAAAAACAACAATTTTTAAGAATATTATCTTAGTACCGTAGGTGCAGGTGACTTTGTCCTCCCCGGCTGACTATGCCCCAGAATGTTTGTAAGCTTTTGTTTAATTTTAGAACTTAAGAATGGTCTTTACCGATCCAATCTACCATGTCTGATCAGTGAGGACTGTTCTTAAACATAAGAATTAAAGACAAGTTTACGAACACTATGGGGCAAAGTCACTCGCATCTACAGTATCAGACTAATGTGAACTAATCATCGCTGCGATCACAAGTTTTGCTAGAAATTTAGCAAAATTAAGCTAAAATTTAAACTTCTTCAGTTGAATTTATATCGCCCCTTAGAAATCACAAGGGGCTAAATAATTATTTTTTCGATTTTGATATTTAGATGCATTTTTCATATATGAGACTAGATTTAGATATCTTTTTGAAAATTTTACTCGTTTTTGATTGCTTGTGTAGTTTGTTTGAACGTTTGAAGTAAAAGGCGTCTAACCACTAGGATCAAGTTAAAAAATATGATTTTTAAAGAAAATCTCTCCTATTATTGTAGGAAGAAACCTAATTTTAAAAAAGCATATTTTTACAAATATTACCTTTAGTAGTGTGTTGACGTCATAAAGGATCATAAAATTAATTTATCGTTTATATTTTTGGGGAGCAGGAAACTAACTTAACTAGGTTGATCCTTTGTCATTCTTATTCCAGAACGATTTGCCCGTCACTTAGAATTAAAACTTATTTTGAAAGATAAAAATATGAAAGATTCGAAGCTTATAGGACTCAGATGAATGGAAAATATTGTTACAAAATTGAATCTTTCATGCTGTCCCTAGGTAAATGTCTAAAAATTAGTTGAGTAGAAGCAATATGATTTAGATTTTAGTGATCTCTAAAGTTTATTGTGTGAAAATGGATCAGGAAAAATTCAGAAAGTCAAAATTCACATCCCTTTCTTTCCTAAAAACATTGAATATGTCTATCCTACTCTTTCACACTCTTCTTCTCCTTGTTCTCTTGAACGTCACCCCAAATTAAATTTAGTTCAGTTCAATTTCGAGAGCGAATTTTGCAAGATCTAAAAGGTGTGTCTGAGCGAAAAGATTACAATATGCCCTTGATTGTACAATTTTTGATGTATTACAAATTTTAAAATATAAGTCAATTAGAATACTCTGCGTGTGGGAGATATAAAACAGTCGCACTTATTATTCAATAGCATATCTCCCTTAATTCTCTGGGATTACACATTTGAATAATTATTTAAAGATTATTTATTTATTTTTTATTTTAATTGTTTTCTTCATAAAATAAAAATTCACATCCCTTTCTTTCACACACGTTTTGCACATATCTATCTCATTCCTTCGCACTCTAAATTCGATTAAGCTAAATTTAATTTGGTGTGATGTTCAAAAGAAGAAGAAGAAGAATGCGAAAGAATGAGATAGACAGACATTTGCAAAGATTGCTAGAAAGAAAGGGATTCGAATTTCGACATCATGAAATTTTCCTGATCTAAAAGGTGTGCCGGAACCATTAGACCTGAAAATCAACCCATTATTTTTACTGTGATCCTTTGCCAAGGGTAAAGATGAAATAAATATGTATTTACTTCGTTTACTTCATAGAAATTGATTTAATCACAAGTTTCTTTTTGCTTCTCTAAAATAAATAGCAATAGCGAAAAAGTATCAGCTGTCATGTACAAACATTTCACTACTTTTTCACTCTTTCTGTGCTTCATCATCGTTTCTGGGGGAGGAGAAAAAGCTTCCCTTATGAGATGCCCTTTC
Source organism: Phlebotomus papatasi (assembly GCF_024763615.1). Lineage (NCBI taxonomy): Eukaryota > Metazoa > Arthropoda > Insecta > Diptera > Psychodidae > Phlebotomus > Phlebotomus papatasi. Next base: position 89,139,466 of record NC_077224.1, on the reverse strand, counting down.
GAATATATTTTTCATCGTACCACAAAAATTTAAGGTGTCGCACTGCATAAAATGTACATATAATATACTTTTGAAGAAATCGAGTGTGTCTTCTGTGGCACCTTTTTTCACTCTATATACCATTTCACCTTTTTTTTATGAACATTTCCTGGATGGTGTAAAAAAAAAAACGAAGAAAAACAGAAGTGTATATTTTATCAATAAAATATGAAGGTATCGATTTTGACTCTTATTCTACTTTTCTTTTCGCTTTTTTCCAGCATGGATTACGTCGGCTTGGGTTGCTGTGCGCTGGCTGTGACACTTTACCTCAACACTTTGGATGCCGGATTCGTCTATGATGACAGGTAATACAAGTCATACAATTCTCTTAGATATACATAATCTATTTCTAAAATCTCTAGACTTTAGGTTAACTTAGGAAAATCTACTTTTTAAACATTGAATTTAGGGGACTTTTCTTCAGCAAAATGTGACCATTTTTGAAACTTTTTAATAATATTTGAAACAAATTCTTTTCTAAACGTGAAATCATTTTGACAGCTGTCTTTCGATTTTAAGTTTCGAAAGTAATGTTTTTGACGGGTATTTGAAAACCCATAAAAACACTAAAATATCAAATTATGAAAATAAAAAAAAATAGATTTAAAATATTTATATTTGAAATAAACAAATATTTAACAAAGAAAATATTTTATTATGTGACTATTTAAAACCACTAACCCTAGTATAATAATAATTGCATAACAGGTTAGAAGAGTGTTTACTTTGAATAAAGTAGTATACGTTATTTTGGGAAATGTAAATGCGGTTAATGTAAAATTGGCGTTGGCAGAGCTAATATGAAAGAGAAAATGCTTTTTAGTGACATTTTCATTTAAAATTTATTCGTCGAGAGATAATATGGAATTAATGAAATGTGCACCGAGAGCACCATATAAAATATTGTCATTTCTCCCCCGTGTGTACTACCACATTGTACATTTATTGTTATTTTCCCATTTCCTACCACATACACCTCCAAGCGAACACCCTCATGTTTGTTTTTCCTTTTTTTCTGAAATTCAATGATAAAAATTTATCCATAACTCCGATTTTACCCAAAAAAAGCATTACAGTAATATCCGAAAAGCCACATTTCAATCATAAGGGTCAGAAATTATGATTCCGTCATTCGATAACATAGGGGTTTAACTGTAGCCATAAAGATAGCATTAAAATGTCTCACGTTGTTTATTTTAAAGGGAAAATGATAAAAAAAGAAAAAGAAAAATAACGATAGTATGGGAGGGTAGGAAAGTTCATGAATGTTTTTTGAAAAGCGACATTCTTACCGATCTTAAAAGAGTTTGAAAAATTCGAAGATCCATTTGAAAAGCTAAAAAAAAGACACATTGGTGGTTGCGTTCAGTAATAACCTTTCGAAGAAAAAAAGCCACTCCAAAGCCAGGCCAAACCTGTTCAAAAAACTATCGGAAACCTAAAGTGCAAGTTATTATTATTTTTTTATTTATTTATTATCATCTCTCTATTTCTTTTTTGTTCATTTACCCGCCGCTTTAGAGTTGATTGCGAGCTTATTAGTGTGATATTTTATAAATTTTACCCACCTAGTTCGAAAATTGAGTATGATAATTCGAAATTGAATTTGAATTTTTCGACCATCAACGACATTTTGTGCAAATAGAGTTGTATTTACCTTTTATCCAAGACACTATTGGAGAATCAAACTATACTTGTGTTTGCACCCATTAGAGGGAACGATTTTGTTTAAGCCGAAAGACGGCGCAACGTAATTACAATAAAAATAATGCCAATAGAATAACTGTCGAAGAATAAGTATTACGCAATAGGGAGATGACCTCCTTTCGGGTACGTCAGGGATGCTGATCCTTTAAGAGATCAAACAACAATGTTTTTTCGCCAAAGCTTTCGACGCTACAGTGCGCCTTCTTCAGTGGCTAAAAAATAATTATCATATTATATTTCCATCAGTTTCTGACTAATCCGTCTCTAAACTTAAGTCTGATTACTCCGGATTACTAACGGATTACTCCGCGGAAAACTGATGGGAAATTACTCAAATCATTATTTTGATTATAATTACGTTAAGCCGTATCTGCTTAAATCGTAAGTGTGTCTAGGGTTTTAACGTTCATTGAATTTAAATTCTTTACAGTAATACATTACAAACTTTCTTGGCTTAGACAGAGTAACTATCCAAGACAACTACTTGGCAACCAGAATGCAAATCAAGAAAGAAAATAAATCCAATTTTAACAATTTCAGCGGGATGTCAGATTTTCCGTCCGCTATTTTGAGTAAAAACTTTGCTTGAGAGTCATGCACAATAAGTTGTATTATTTGCTGAGGTTCTTAACAAAGTCATTTACTTCAATCCTAACTAAATTTCATGTCCTCAGATCGGGCCCAAACTTTTCCAAAATGTGTTTCGCCACTTCCTGATCACGAATACACAGTGGCGACCAAAATAATAGAATCAGCTCTGCAATGACCCCTATTTTACCTTTAGCATTTTTGTTTATTCCAATTAGTTGAAATAATTTTGATATAGAAATTTTCAAAAAATTACCTTACGTCAAATAAGTACACACGGCTCTTCTTTATCCGGCACTTCATTATCCGGGTGACAGCTGCCAAACGCTGGCGGTTGATGTATTCAAAACGATTTTTTACGAAGCATGCAGTTTGTCCAGAGTGAATTAATGTGTTATATTCATTTTATCAAAGTTTTTGACACACAATCGTGCTACAAAATGAAACATAAACATACCACAAAGAAAATTCTGTTGTTTTTCGACAGAAAACAAATTCCTACAACAGAAAATATAAAAAAACGTTGACCAGATTCAAAAAAACCAAAATGTCATTTTGTCCCCACGTCAGCCGGATAACGAAGAGTCGAGTGTATTGTTTTGGCCGCTAGAGGTCTCTATTTTTCACAGAATACATCAATAGTGAAATTTGGTTTGAACAACACGATAGGACCACTTTCATTTAAATTAAAGAATCCAGTCAATAAATCGAATAAGTTTAAGTAAGCCATTTTTAGAAACCATAAGTGACAGTTTTCCAATTTTTTCAGCCGAACTGAATTTCACCATTGACGTATTCTGTGTAAAATAGAAGAATCTAGCGGCGAAAACAACCCTTATTCTACGATTTTAATAATTTGAAGATATCTGCTTCAGAATTATATCAACAAATTGGGAAAAAATATAAAAGTTAAAAAAATATAAGCTTTGCAAAGTGATTCTATTATGTTGGCCGCCAGTGTATAACTGGCTAAGTAACGTTCCCGGCTGGCTGGGCGATCTTTGGAGCCTAGCTTTCGAACTGAGGAAAATATAGAAGAAAAGGCTATCGGGAGAAAATTGGTAATTTGACCCCACCTCTCCTTTAACCATTTCGGGTACCCCCTTTTTCGTTCTGTTATTAACTTCACTCCTGTGGCATGGATCGGGATTAAATTTTGTTATGTTATAGCTCGGCCTTAGAGCTTTCGATCAATATCGAACTTAAGGTCTCCTCATCCGAGTTAGAATAATCCGACCTAAAATTTTCTTAAAATGGCCCTAATCAAAATTTTAAATAGACCCTCAAATATTAATTATTTTCTGACTACAAAAAACAGCACTTTCAAGAGTTGTAGTTCAATTGACTCACCCTGTATATTCACAGGATCTGCGTGTCATTAAAGACATGTGGTGAATCTATTCTTTCAACCCTCTAACTTTCGTGCAATATCCACCGTCGGTATGCCATGTTGCGTCTAAAAATTTTAAACATATTGAACAGAATTTAAATTGTAGGGTGAAGTTGTCTGAGCTGAAAATTCGTCACACCCGGCGTTCCTTTCACATAAATTTCATCCATTTAATGTCTCCATTCATGCAAATATATTTTATTGTATGAAAAAGAGAAATATACAAATTTTAATAGCACTACATTAAGCTCTAATCTATTGCACTTAGTTTTGTATGAACACCCTCTGAATACTATGTCACCCCGAGGATCAACTTGAATGTCATAAAAGGATTTTACAATTTTTTAAAATGAAATATTTTAGAAGTTAAATCTTTTTTTACCAATTGTTGTAGATTACTTTAGCGTTGACTAAATAAATTGAATATTGAATGTAATTTTTGCTCGAAATATTGTAAATTCTTTAAGTTATTGAACAATATAAAATTCTTTTATATATGCTCATTTAAAAAATTTATATGTATTCTATGGAAATTTTTAAGCTTGCACGGTAAAATAGATATTGACTCTTTGGGGAGGGTGGGGCAGTTTGAGGGATGCATGATTTTGGAATATGAAATTTTGGGATAATAAATTATTCTTCATAAAATGTATGCAGTCCATAAATATGTTGCTAAAAACTTTAGCAGCCCTAAACTGCCCACAGTACAAAAATCTTTCACAAAATTACATATAATAATAATTGCATTTATGATAAAAATGTATCGCTAAAATTTAGTGATTTAAAAAAAAGTTAAATATGCTTTGAAAGTCTCTCAACATCAAGTATTGTACATAATGAGGGTTGATATGTGCCACGAATAACTAGCCTTATCACGTATTTTAATAATAACATTTATTTCATTTTTACTATATACATTGTACGTGTTCTAACATTAACATGTGCCTGAAATTGAAGTTGTGATAAAGATATAGCAGAGAACTTCTGTTTCTTTTCATAATTATCATAGAGTAATAAACACCTCGGTTACGTGAAAAAAATGTATAAGTCACTTTTTCACAATGGTAGTCGCATGTTAAGTCTAAAAACTTATTTTAAATAATGTATATTGCTTCAAAATAAAAAAAAAATTCATATTTAGAGGATTATTATCCTTAATAAAGTCTTTAGAATTCCTCTATGTATCCTTCAATAAAGTACAGTCAGATTAAAATTCACTGGTATTTGCAAGAGTTCTTTAAATTAGGATATGACCAAACAAACCCAATCGTTGCCTGATAACTTTTATGCGAGTGAATATAAATATTAGGATTACCAAGTATTGTTATCTAACTGAACTACCAAGAGTACATTTTATAGATATTGCATAATATATTTACATATATATATAATATATGTTTCCAATTTAATTACCATTTTCTGTTTAATAATTTTCAAGAACACCTGCTACCTATTCGATCAATATTAATTTATGTCTCATTTCCTCGCGTTTAAATAACTTCATCTTATTTTCTTATTGGCTGATTAAATGTCCCACCCTGTAATGCTATGATTTAAATTTCATATTTTATGGCTGCAATTTGGAATTACCTCCTGTCAAGTAGGAAGTGGAAGTACCTCCTGTGGGGTTTTCCCAAGAGGAAAGACATTCAAAGGTTTGCTTTGAAAGCCAAAGAAGAGGCATCCCTACTTATCGTTTCAACCGCATAGTGGCTAAATTATTCCTAATTCGAATTTCGAAGTTTTTCAAATGTCAGAATGTGTCAAATGGTGTCAAACTTCGCTTTTTTGTTGTAAAAAACAAAGCACAATTAAACTATTTACATCGCTGCATTAGATTCAATCTAATGCTGCGATGTAAATGGCCTCAATGGGTGCAAAACACAAGTAAAGTTTGATTCTTCAATAGTGTCTTGGCTAAAAGGTAAATGGAACCCTATTTGCACAAAAAGTCGTTGATGTTCGAAGGATTCAAACTTAGTTTCGAATTTTCATACTAAATTTTCGCACAAGGTGTAGAAAATTTATTAAGCATTACACTAAAAAGCTTATAAAAAAGACACTCAGTGATTATGGAGTAATTAAATAATACGACATAAAGTAGTATGCGTAGCAAGGGCCAGATATTAGTCGAAAATTCGTATACACCATTTCTAGCACCTCCGAAATTTGTATGGAAAACGTAAAAGCATTCCAAACTTTTGAAAGTGCTGTAGGTGATTTCCAGCACTTCCTGCACTTCCAAGAACTTCCAAGCACGTCCAATTTAGTCCTGCAGGACATTCCGCTACATGATTATCAGCACTTTTCCTAGTATTAAATGCAAAGCGAAATCATTTAATTTTTGAGACTTCCACTTCCGCAGTACTTCAATATTAGTGTATAGAAATTCCAAGGTAATACCTCCCTAAGCGTCGTTGTTTTATGTTTTTCCGGATAACAAAGTGAAGACTTACACGTTTTAACACTTGAGCGCTTCGAAATTCGAACGGGATGTACTTCTGTGATCTTGCAGAATTGTCAAGAAGTAAGATTTCTTTGGATTTTCGAATAGATCTTCGAATTTTTCAAACTCTACTTGTGAATGGTAAAAATGACTCTCATAATAATCCTTCCTCAGTATAACACCCTTCATTTGACAGCTTCTTTAGTGTAACATTTCGCAAGATCTCTCAACTTAATCCGAAAATTTAGTTCGAAAGTTTAAAATTTAATTTGAATTTTTCGAATATCAATGACATTTTGATTCAGTCCACAAATACTGACTTTTTTAAATTGAAATAACGCCAAGGACGGTTGAACTCAAAGTGTTTCTTGTAGGGGTTAGGTGAAGAAAATGAAGTTCTTCAAATCGGTCTGTGATTATAAACTATTCCTTTTTTGTTGCTTTTAGAATATTACCGTATAAAATGAAAAATAAATATGAAAGAGAATGGAGATTTATGAGAAAATCGAGCACTAGGTTCAGTGTGGGAAGGTAAACAGTTGTAGATTGAAAAAAAAAACCAAAAGAAAATACAGCAGAAACACGAAACGAGAAAAAGGATGTACTCCTATTTGTATACTCGAAAGACCTACGGCTAAAGTCGAGAAAGGTTTTAACGTAAGTGATCAAAATATAATTAGCCTAAATTACTCTCAGTTTCCCACTAAGGCGTCTCTTGGCTTAAGCCGTAAGTCTGTCTAGGGCATTACGGCTTAAGCCGAGATACGCTTAGCGTAATTACAATCAAAACAGTATTATTAATCGTATCGAGACACTTTATTTACTATTACAATTTAATCATTCCAATGTGCCCCGTGTTGAAAGAATCTGCTGATCGTAGATCGCCCAGAAACACCTTCCCCGTACTGAATGCTTTTTCTGTGCCCCTGAAGATTTTTGGGCAGAGGCGGTGCGTTTTATTACGTTTTATCACGGTGAAAAATCTCTTTTCTCGACATTCAGTTTCTTACACTGGGCGGGACTCGAACTCACAGCTGTGAGAGTCGAGTCACAGATCTCGCCGCCCAAGAGCGAACAGTCTTGCCTATTGCGCCATTGAGATCCCCCATCAAAATAGTGATTAAATTACATTCCTATAAATTTCCCACTAAATCGTCTCTCGACTTGAACCGTAATGCCCTAGATACGGCTTAGTGGGAAACTGATGGAAATTTAATCTAATAATTATTTGCATTATAATTACGTTAAGCCGTCTCTCGGCTTAGGCTATTACGGGTTTCAGACCTAAGGCTTAGCCATAAGGCTTAACTTTTCTAGATTATTATCAGTCGAAAATTTTTGGGAAATTTTGACTTTGAAATTGAACTATTAAAGGGAATTAATTTATTTGAATTAGAAGAACAAATTAAACTGATTGCTATTTAGGTTTTTGAGACCTTCGGAAACTAGGCTAAACCTCTAGTCTGAAGACGGTCTATACGTCTGTCCAGCACAATGCATAATCTTACGTGAATGTCGCTAATTGTTTTGAAAATGACGTTGGAATACATATAAGGATTTGGAAATACAACCCAACCGTTCGAATTTCAGGAACTAGACTATCTTTGCATTTTAGCAGAGACACTTTAAGAGAACCAAACTTTGAATTAAGCCCAATCTATGAAAGCACTTATTGAAAGCAAATTTAAAATATTTAAACAATGAAATCTGAAATATAAAAATACTTTCGAACTCTAATTTTCACTTTTGCGCTGTTGTTTTTTAAACCCAATCCGAATTAAAACTAAATTAAATGACTATATACTTACTGATATATCTTTGAGTTGGAGCAGCAAATATTATTTCAGCATGAAACAAAAAAGAATTTTTGTAGCCATTGAACCGATAAATGGTTTATGTCTCTGATAAGTGTTTAGCAGTTTCTCTGGTCAATAATATTTAGCGACTAATCGTTGAAATTTCATTCGAGACGAACTTTGCAGACATTATTACTTATTAAAAACCCAACTTTCCTCTAATTCTGATTTAAAATTCATTACAATGGGGTGACATTACTAAATAATTGAACAGAAAAAATTAACTCACATTTGACCCTTGCCGTATAAAGCTTCAGCTTTGAAGAAATTAGTATTTCTTGTCACAAAGCTCTCTTTCTGTTGGGACTTCTTTTTTTCTTCGAGTTGAGATCTTTGTAAAAAATATTGAGCTTTCAATATTCAATCCACGTTTCATGTTTCTGTTATCCTCTTGGTTCAAATTCTCATGGGCTTTTGCAAGAGAAATTCTCTTTAACAATGTTTTTTGCAGGAAACATTCAAGCAAAGCTACACTATGCTTATGAAAAACTTATCCTGAAAAATAAATTATAAACCAAAATATTGAGTTTTATGCTTTATTTGCGAAATATTAATTTTTCATAGTGTGAAATATTTGTCAGATTCCTATCATATTCTCTGATTGAGATTTTTTGGTTTCCACATTGGACATTTTGGAATTAAAAAATCTTTTTTTATTCCTCAATAAGAAATAATTTTAAATTTTTATAATGCAAACAAATTTCAGGGTAAATTTTGGGTGAAAACTTATCGTATAATAATAATATTGCAAATTGTACGTACAGTTAAAGAATCTTGATAGACAGGTGGATTAATGGTCGAATGATTTTCTACAACTTTTTGTTGAGGAACTTCTTTTGCACATCCAAAGTTCTTTTTTTTCTTATCGATTATACGGATATTTCTTCATTTACCTTGTTATAAATATTTTAAGTTTTACCGCAATTCAACTCTCTTCTTCAAAGTTTTGGAATTATTAGTTAAAAACACGCTTGAGAAGTCTTTCTGTATAACTTTTGATTTTGATCGGATGATATCAAGGCCTTGAAAATGATTGAAATATAATTTAATTTACTATTTACAGAGAGTTAGTCAGGTGTAATTCACATTTCACAAAGAATAAACTTTAAATGCGACCTTTCTATATCAGTTTACAATGGATTCTTTTCATTCTTCCTGTGAGTGTCCATGATATTAATACTAATTTTAAAAGATTTTAACTGAAAGAAACAGAAACTTTTGAAAAATACCAGTAATATGCTAAAAATTCTGTTGAAACTTAATCACTTTTTTTTGCAAGAGAAGACTTTTTTCAAACTACATACACTACATTATGTTAATGACCATATCAATCAATTATTATGAATGTGATACGATGAGAAAATGCATTTCGCTGAAGGATATTATATTCTGAAGTGAATGCAGTGAAAAAGGGACTTGGAAAAACATGATTGATGTTCTCTCCCACATTTCTATTCCAATGGAAAATTCTTTCGAAAATTTTCACTGAGTTTTCCTTTCTATATAATATCGATAATAGCAATTATGATTGAATAATTTTGTCGATGACTGCAATTTTAACTCAACACAGAAAGAAATTTATTAAACTTTTCATAAAATTTTGCTTTAAGCTCTCTGTATATGATGTGAATTTCGTCCTTATTTAAAGGAAAACCAGACAATGGGAATAATGTGACTACAGACCAGAGGCAATATGAGAATACTGCATAGTAAAAGGTTCATTGAGGGTATTAATGATGATAAATGGATATATGTAAGACTTTTCTTTCTCTCTAAATCTGTGTCCATCTCCTGGCGTCTTTTGCTTTCAATGGGTGTCCGAGGATATTGAATAGAGCAATTACATCAACTCACTCTCTTCCGTATTGTAATGGATTTAGAGGAATTGAATCTTCGTCACAAGATCGACAATCCCATTAAAATTTCCAATACCTAACGATCTCGTTGCGAATACAAGGGAATGCCGCAGAGCTATAGTGAATAGGAGAGAGTCAGGAATGAGAGAAGGTATAGGATTTATATATTGGGATAGAAACTCAATTGCAGTTCATCTTGAAGGGTGAACAATCTTCTATCTCGTACACCCTCTCTATTCTCATTTTCTGTCACATCGACCCATGCTCAACTTAGGCATCTGCTCCTGACATTTTCGCTGCAAGCTTCCCCTTAAATAATCTTCTTAATGGTATATTGTACCATAATACAAAAACGCCCTGACCTCAATCTTCTCAGTGCATTTGACACTGCAACAGATAATTTACAGCAATATTTCTTGATATTTCATATAGATTATCCTTCTTACAATTACATATCGACAGCTAATTCATAAAAAAATATATATTTGAGCGACTTTGAAGGGCTTTACTCCAAGAGACTTAATACGTTACTTCTGGCACTGAGAACCATATAAACTTCCGTAATATTTATGAGGATTCATTTAAATAATGAAGCAGTATTTTTTGAAAATACCAACTGAGGAAATACAAGAATTTTCTAAGCTCTGAAATGCTGTTATAAGAATCTATAATACTTTATACCTTATAATCTCAAAATCATATAATTCTCATCATAACTCTGTGTCAATGCTTAAAGGCACCCCATTTGAAAGGTATCCTACTTACCCCTATCATGCGTACAATTGAACCAGTAGTTCAATATATAGAACTTATTAAATAAAACCGATTCAGTATTTCAAGATCAAGAAAAGCTTTGAGGGAAAGGGAAACTTTTTGCAGCTTAAAGGCGTCTACACATTGGGAGCACTTTTCGTCAAAAATTGCGTTTTTGACAGAAATTTGACGTTTCCCCCTACACCGCTGCAGAGAATTTCCTTCAAAAAAGCAATTTTTGACAAAAAATTCTGCCAATGTGTAGAGGCTATAATACAGAAAATCAAGTCCAAGTTTCATGTTCTTAAACTGAATTCCACACAAGCCAAATCAATTAAACCACTATGTCAAAAAAGTCTTTTATTAGGGTCTTTATCCCATTCGACAAAATTCTTGGGAATCCTTGGATTTTCCTCTGCATGAAAATGAAAATTTAGTGGCAATATTTATAAAGCTGCCCCGGTTTGCTTAGCTAGGTAGAAAGTTTGTCCACCTACGTACGACTCATTCTCAAAATTAATTAAATTAAGCTAATTCAAAACCTGCTCCAAATGGAAATTTTTCGCTATTCCAATTGGAAACGTCACTGTTTTCATGATAAATTCAGTACTAAATTACTATTATTCATATATTTTCTATACCACAGTTTCATTATTTAGTTAATTTTGCTCCAAATAAAGCGAAAATTCATTCCATCCATTCGTCGCGGTTTCACTTACATTGTTTGTCTTCAATTAGAAACATTCCTTTGTCTCCATTTGGATTAATTTGTTTCCAATAGAAGCATTTTGCACTTATGTGTTTTTCTTGTATTTAAGAAGTTTTCCAATTATATTTAAAGAATTTTCACTAAACTGCAACATTCTAGAAGAGTCAAGGAGAAAATTTATGTAATTCTCTTTAGAAAAAATGTGAACTTAATGTGTTGAATCTTCTGTCAAAGTTAAAGCGTCTTGAATTAGGACATTTACCCTAAACCTAAACACAACACCCGGATACAACAATTTTAACATCAGTATTCATATTCAGATGTAATATTTATCTAATTGTTTTTGTTTGTAGGGGGTATCATTCGTTTAAAAACACATTTTATGCAGTTTTTTGAGTGATATTTTTTGTGACAATTGGAAAACCATTTTTTGTGGACGATGCAGACGATCAATTAGGTGTGAGTATAAGAGAATCATACCTATTATATTCATCGGATTTTCTTAACTACCTGCAATCAGTCTTACAGAATCTGCTCATTCAGTAATAACCCTCCTGTAAACGTGACCCAAAACAGTCTAAAATCTTCATAGTCTGTGGTCAATAATTTTGACTAACACTTTTCCAAAGCTGCAAAAGTTCGTCTCTCCCGAACTGCCAAGGTAGTAGACTTTTTGAATTTTGAACGAAAACACAATACAGCCCTATTCGAGCAAAAAATTTTTACGATAACTATTAACCCTGATAAACCCTCTATAATTTTTACTAGTTACTTTTTCCAAAAGACACTTTGAAGTGTGAAAAAAATACCATAAAATATTGCGCAAAAAAATTACATAGTAAGGTCTATTTTTTAATTTCTCTTCTTTAAGGAAAAAGGTCTAGGCTCTCAATTGTTTTAGGAAATATCAAGCAATTAGAATATATGGATATTGATTGAACTTCGAAAGCTTAAATTTGTCTAAAAAACGTTCTTCCATAAAAAAATATGACAGTTTTGGTAAAGCTTTCATTCAGAACTTTGGAAAAAATCTTAACTAACTGCAATGCAAAGCTTTTTAATAACAATAAGAAATGCTAGAGTAGCAATTTTAAAAATGGCCTTATGAGATCGTTAGGGGGAAGTGGGGCACCTTTGAAATTAGGATTTTTCACCTATTTTTAAATAAAATTGAGCCTTATTGTGATATAATTTAGCTGCACAAACAGATTGAGAATCTAAAATATATCCCGCTTGATCTCAATTTTATTTAAAAATAGGTGAAAAATCCCAATTTCAAAGGTGCTCCACTTCCCCCTATAAGAAATTTTTAGCTTAACGATATACTTCAGGGGAGACAAATTATAATTTAGAACGAATTGAGAGAAACAAGGACGCGGCGTCTCCACAAGTGTGATAGATAGCACTCCTGATAAGAGAAAACAATTGTTTGGCTAATTCGTGTTATACAAGAAATAAATTAAACAAATAACGAACGAACAAATACTCGATAAGTTTTTTTTTAATAACCATTCCCGTTTCGCTACTCTCTGAAAGCGCAAGAAATAAATTCAGTCCGCCACCCTCAACAGACTTGATCTGAAGTGTTTCAGGTTGTGAAGTGTTGCGAGGAGCTTTTTCAATGGTTGAAAGATAAAAAGTGTCAGCCGCGTGTGACTCTGACCAGGTGCTTTGGCTTATCACGGCAAACAGCGAAATCTCTCCAGCGAAGTTTTCCATTCACCATCTGTATACAAGAGAAGCAGTTAAAACGTATGTAAGCACATTCATTGGGTGGATATCTTCAATAAATTCCCACACTTTTGCCATCCTCGCCGACACCCTTACACAGGAATTTCCTTCCGATTGAACTCCTCTCAACGGTGAAACAGTCTCCCTGGCGCAAAATCGTTCTTTAAATCAGCAATTATACCATTTGCAATGATTTTAACACTGTAGAGAGAAACATTTGCTGATTCAAGCGACGAAATCCCATCGATTTCGTGGCTCGTATCTCCCATAGTTATATATAACATGTATTCGAATTTTCGGGGGAATGTGTTGCATGAAATAAGAGTACCTATTCTCCTCTGAAAATCTCACTCTTCTGCAATTTCCCGCAGAGTTCAAGTTTTCCAATTATATTGTACGATGAGAAACGCGCGCGCGGAAACATGAAATTCGAAACGTGAGCCAGGGATGGAGGACACCACATGGACTTTCTCAGATAATTCTACAATTGGTGTAATATGAGAAAAGCATTCTCTCATCTTATGAAGTCAAATTACTGTTCTCATAGCAATATTTCACCATATTTTACATATAACGCAATATTTTAGATTAAATTGACATGTCTTGCTGATATAATTATAATATATCCTGTAGAGGAATTCTGTAACATTATGATAATGTCATATGACAAATTCTCGTAGTAAATTCAGGAACAGGACATCATTAAAGTCTAGTGAGAATTGAGAATCGAATGACTATTGGAAAAGCTCTATAGAGCTCATTGTAATTAATATGAATCGAATTTTCAATTAGTTCCATTAGTTCCTTCGCATTTACCACATAAAATAATTTTGAATTTGTCATATGACATTGTCATACTGTTACAGAATTTCTCTACCTGGTAATATAAGGGCGGTTGCACATCCCAATCTAGCGTTTTGATGTTGTCCTAGTACTAGGCCATAATGTGCAATAGCATGGATTGTTACCGTATTACAATATCACTCATAATATGTTTTTGTCTCATTTCGCTCATTTTTAAAATAATTCAGGGTCCAAATTGATCAATTGTGGTTCTTAACGATGGCCATTGACAGTTTCACTTGATCATACCAAACGCTGAACGCTTTCTTCTTCCCGAAGCGATTTAGCCATTCTACCGATTGTGATACTTCCGTTGAATGAGAGTTGCGACACCGACGTTTCCTGTTTGTAATACTCGGACTATATCCATTTCTCATCATCTGTGCCAATTCGAAGCTGGAAACTCTAAATGCAAAACACTTTTGCATTTTTGTCCTTCATTCAGTCAATTCCTGTAGTAGCACCCATTTTACTTCCTTTCGGTTTTTCTATTCTTCGTAAATGCTTAGAAATACATTTCTGAGTCACGTTTATTGCTTCAGAATAATAATTTGATCATCTTTATCTAGCGATGCATCTAGATCGGCGCCATCAATTGTTTTTTGGTCCTTTTGCCCTTTTGTGTCAAAATCGCAAATTCTGAAGCATTTAGACCAATTTTCACAGATGATTCTCTATGGTTTATGTTCCTTAGAGAATCTTAAGCAAAAGAAGTGCCCTATTTGAATTTTTTTATCTTAAAGATGGCCTTTACCGATGCAATCTACCATGTCTGATCTACCATGTCACGAACAGGATGGGGTAAGTCACCCTTATTTGCGGTATTTGGAAAACGAGTCACATCTGTTTACAACTATACATCACCACTATTAACACTAAACCTACCAAGACCCGGTCAAATTGACCGGTTTAAAATTAACACGTATTTAAATGGTACCTTTTCACTATCAAACTTTATCAATTTCTTAAAATATGCATGTATTATATTTTTCAGTGTTTAAATTTTAATTTTTTGCTCTTTTCCAACACAAATTTGTTGAGTATCCTACCCTACTATGGTTTGTCATTTGACCGAAAAACGACCAAAAACAGTCGGTAGGTTTAGTGTTAAGAGCCTTTTTATTGGAGGTTAATCGTATCGGAATACTTTATTACAATGTGATAACGTTATATTGCTGTTGTATTCCGTGATGGAAGAATTTGCTAAGTCCATGTGTTGACTGCCCAGGAACAACTTCCTCGTAGTAGGGATGCTTCTTCCATGATCCCGAGTTTTTTTTAGCAGAGGCGGTGCATTATACAGTGAAAATGCCATTTCCTGACATTCGGTTGCTTGCACCGGGCGGGACTCGAACTCACAACTTTCCGAGTTGAGTCAGAGATCTCGTCCGCCCAAGGCTCAACGGTCTTACCTTTTGCACCACTGAGATCCTCTTTTATTGGAGGTGAATTGGTAATTAATAAAACGATTGCTGATACAAACAACCATAAGTTTAAAATCCAAAACTCTAAAAATTATATACAGATAGGGGAAGGTACTCTCCGTTTGAACGTTCATGCCTTCGAATATTGTGAATTTTCTTTAAGTTTTCCTAAGAGACTTAAACATTTCTATTAAATATTAGTTAGCTTATTGTCAATTATTGATAATTATGTGACAATCATGTGGAAATCTCTTAGGAAAAGTAATAGAAATTCACATTATTCGAAGGCATGAAGGTTCGAAAGGAGAGTACTTTCCCCTAGATAGTTCTTTATTTTAGAGTTTGAGCGCTATAATTGGATCATTGCATTGGTGAAATTCAAATGATATGACATGGGGGAAAATGCCAATATCAAAATTAATGTCCTTCAATCGAACATTACATACAATTTTCTTTTCATCACGTACACTTTTACTGTTCCACCAAAACGCAATTAGAGTTACGCCCCAGAGGCATCCTATAATATATCCATATACGGCCCATGTCTAGACTCATACTCCATTTGCAGTATAGGAGAGAAGCTCAGAAAATAAGCCGAAGAAAAGATCCACAATTTGTGGCAACCCTCAATTTGCGCGACTACCAGATAGGGAAAGCTTTACTCAATATTCTGGTGAGGAGGAGGAAGTAGATAGGGCACCAGTTGGTGAGCATAAGGCTCCACTTCCGGACAGTTTCTCTCTCTCCATTGCTGTACGATATTGTGTTGTTTGGCACACATTTGAAATTTATTTGATGGACGTGACCGTGAAGCATCTTCAAGAAAGACTACTTTTCTTGACTTGTGCAGAGAATCAAAGATTTACGTGAAAAATATTTTCTTTTTCTCAATTTCTCCATTCACCAGACAAAAAGGAGCTTTTTCCCCCATGTAACATTTTCTTCTTATCTCAATAGATGAAGTAACTTCAACCTTTCAATAAAACATAAACGAAGAAAAAGGGGGATATTAGTTACAAATTTCTCTATTTATTATTGACTCATTTCTATAAATTTTCTCTTGCTTTTATTGGTTCTTAATATGAGCTTATATACTTGCATTTTTCCACAATTACTGGGAAAGAGGATAGAACTTGATACACGTTCTCTTTATTTTTTTTTATTTTGAACATTTTCAAATAGACTCTGAGTAGACTTTTACTTTAAAAGCTTTTTGATAACTGAAAAAACTGATATGAAAGCAAGAAACGACGATGTACTTCTGAGAGGAGACCGAATACCAGAAGTCGATATCTCTGACCGTTTGGCCTAATTGAGTTTGAGTAACACAGATAATTAAATACTTCAATTTTTCTGTTTTCTTTTGCACATTCCAAGATTTAAACGAAATTAAATTTCGAAAGGTCTCTTGTATTTCGCGTTCGCGAAAGTTTATAAAGTTTATACACTTTCCTTGCCATCCCTCCGTAAACCTTCGGTGACACTCAACTGCAAACTTCCAACCGTTTTTTTTCACAGTCGATAATCTCAATGGAATGAAGACGGAAAAGATGACGGGTGAAATTGATATTTTCTTTATTATGGATTAAATGAAAATCTCTTTTAATCCCCCTTCTAAAAGTTTATGTTATGTCCTTCTTCCTCCTTAGCTTCTTTTCCAATAAATATGGCTATATCATGTATTTGCCAATGAATGGTAATATATCAATAAGAAAACAATTGAAACATGACATAAAGATTTTTTTTTCCATAAAACTCATAACAAACTGAAGGTAAAACTTTTTATAATGATATTAGCACGATTGGTACAATGACTATTCTTCCTACAACAAAATATTGAAATACAGGTTGCGTGAAAATTTTCCCATGGAGTTTTGAAAGTTTAGTGAGATGAATTGGTTGTAAATTTATGTTTCAATTTATTTCATCTGTTGGTGTTGAAACCATACGCGATCAACTTTCTGCTACGGAATACAGAATAAATAGCTTAGTCAAACTCAATTTCAACTTTCCCCTCTTGAGCCTCCATCCTCATTTGGCATTCATCTAAAATTGCTATATTGATTAATTATAGCGTAGAAAATTCACCATGCTGTATTGTATAATATAACATTCAGTAACTTCCTGCATGTCAATCCCTTTCGCGAAATTCCCCACGAATACATATATATATATTATATTATCCATATAAGTATAAGTTTCGTGGATAATACCGCAAAGGGAAAAGGGTATAATTGTATCTAATATACTCGTATTTTGTGTTGTAATAATCAAATTGTCTGATGCTAATTAGCACAAAGGTAATTTGCTTATTAATTTAATTAAACATGATTGGGAGATGTTGAACTTTTAGAAGGTTATCAGACAATATTTGGATAGAGGAGTATTTGTTCCCATATACGATATCATTAAATACAATTGAATGATAAATTTAAATATTGGAAGGAGCAATAAATTATGTTGGATATATACATGAATGCTTTCCTCAGCCGATGTCATATGACCGCAACGAAATAATATATCACTATTTAATCACCTTTCAATGTTTGTTTTAGAAGTCATACTTTAAAGATTTTAAAGCAACCAAAATATTAACTTACAAGATAAATAAATTAGAAGATTTTCAATTAAATTCGTACTTTATACAAAAAAAAATAAATATAGGTTTTACTTAAAGAAAACCGTTAAATATCTTTGAAATCGGTGGCGGCCAAAATCCCGAAAGCCAAAATCCCGAAAGCCAAAATCCCGAACGCCAAAATCCCGAAAAGGCCAAAATCCCGAAAGCCAAAATCCCGAAAGCCAAAATCCCGAATTTTCAAAATCTTAAAAGGGATGAAATTATATGGAGGAAAATGTTTAGAATAATTTCCTAAGACACAGAAGATTTCCCTTTGCCTCCAGCAAGCGCGGATACAATCGTGGGAGTAGCTGTGACATTTTTAAGAATTCGGGATTTTGGCCAATTCGGGATTTTGGCTTTCGGGATTTTGGCGTTCGGGATTTTGGCTTTCGGGATTTTGGCTTTCGGGATTTTGACCGGGACCCCTTTGAAATACTGATAACAGTTCACTTTTGCGAACCAGTGAAACATTTTCTTCTCTCAGTAAGGCCTTATACGGCCTTCAGACCTAAGGCCTAGCTTCACTTCACTAATTTCTTATCAATCAATAACTTTTGGAAAATTATCACTTAAGATTGGACAACATAGGAAGGTGATCCATTAAATTTTGAAAAACCAATAAAATTGTTTGTTATTTTGAATTTTGAGACCATCGGAAACTGGACTAAACCTAAACTAAAACTGAACCAAAATTCATATAACTTGTTAACAGCGTTTTTGGTTACATCACTGAGATTACTACGACTACTAAACGTACTCTTAAAGGGCTTAATATCTTGTACACAAATTTTTACACAAAATTCTTATTAAATTCTTATTCAAACTAGTGAATTAGTGGCTCTCAAAATGAACCGTGAGCGGCGATCGGCAAAATTGTGCCGATCTGATGCTAAAGATCGACAAATCGGCACATTATTTTGTTAAGAAATCGAGAGATTGGCACAGTTTGGCCAATAATCGATAGATCGGCATGATAATTAGCAAAAATCGGTAGCAATACGATTTTAGCGAAGAATCGGCAGATTTAAATGTCAGTCGGTGTTACGAAGAATGGCGTTCGTTTAAACTCGTGCACTGAGAAAAAAAGAGGGTGCGATTAACTTTTTTCCTTAGAACTTTAACAATTTTAGGTGTAAAAATATATCAACATTTTTTAATGTTAAATTTATACTTTTTTAAAGGTAAAATTAACATGAAAAAGGGTAACTTTAACCCCTAATACACCTAAAAAGGGTAATATTTACACATATTTTGGATCAATACTGCAGGGTAAAATATACATTTCCGGAATGTTATTTTAACTTTTTCGGATTTCTCTCAGTGTGCAACAGTTTTCGAAATTCTACAAAATTTTGTGGAAATTCTGCAGAAATTCTTCCGAATCGGCACATGTGAGTGGCACAATTGTCTATCTAAGGGGTGAATAAGTGGCTCTTAGTATGAACCGTGTGCGGTTATCGGCAAAATTGTGCCAATTTGGAGGTAAAAATCAAAAGATTGGCACTATTATGCTCAGAAATCGTCATATAAGCACAATTTGGCCAGAAATCGACAGATCCGCATATTGAACATGCCATGTTCATTCACAAAAATCAGCAGATCTGCACGATTTAGCAAAGAATTCGTTTAAGTTTGTGTAACATTATAAAATTCCTACAGGTAATACCAATGAGTGAGGTAAATATTAACATACTGTATTGGAAACATTAATTTTGTAAACTTATTTGCGGCAGACCAGGATGAGATCGACAGATCGGCACTCGAGTGAACCGAGCGGCACAGTTATCTATTCCTTGGTTTTGACCATTGACAAACAATTGTCATTTGACGTTTGTTCGTTTGCAATCGTTGATTGCTCATTTCTGCTCTACTTGGTATATAACATACACACTGAGAAAAAAAGAGAGTGTGATTAACTTTTTAAAAATATATCAATATTTTTAATGTTAATTTTACACCTTTAAATGTGTAAAATTAACATGAAAAAGGGTAACTTTAACCTATAAATCTCCTGAAAAGCATAATATTAACAACGATTTCGGATGAATAATGCAGGGTAAAATTAACATTTCCGGAATGTTATTTTAACTTTTTCGGATTTCTCTCAGTGTACCAATGTACTGGGATATGGTAAACCAGATCGGCGAAAATGGCGAAAATCTATTAATAAGTCCTAGAATTAAAGGAAAGCTTACGAAGAGCAGAGTGCGAAGTCACGCGCAGCGATAATATCTGAAATATGTAGGACAATTCCTAAATAATTATTTCTCGTCCTAAAAATCTTTTTTTTCGAAAGTAATTCCTGTGTGAAACTATCCTACATTCCCCTAAATTTGATGATTCAAAGAATTTTTTTTTGAAGATGTGGAAAGATGGTAAAGAAAACTACAGATGTTATTGAAGATTACAAGAAAGACTTACGGTCCTCGAAGTTCCAATGTCAAAATCTTTTACTCTTTATTGGTAGATCAATCATTTCGTTTAGAAATTAAATAATTATTTTCTCTAGTGTTCAGATCTATTAAATATATAGCCCTCTACACAAAAAAAAGACTTGGGGAAATCCTACACAACTCTTGAGGTAATCCCCCAGCTCCTTATAAAATCTCGTGCCGGTAGCTCTTATCGTTTAGCCGGAAATGAGTATTTCTTGATTATGGGGAAAATGTCATGAAGGACTTCAAAAGATATGGACAATGAAAAGGAAATCTTATGAGTGAGTGTATCAATTAATTAGCAATGTCTTGTAGCTTTGAGTCCCAGGAGGTTTTCATGTTTACCTGTCGTCACCTGTCATGAGTACCTGTTGGGGTGCACTTGATGCAATATGCGTGAAATAATTGATGTGTCACACACCCATGCTACCTTTCCAACTTCTTTGAACGCCTGTCTCGTGTTATGTGGATGCGTCAGGTAGCAAGAAGATGTTGCATGATGTTGGGGAGTTAATTATGGGCTTGACGATGTGACGATGACATGTGTTTGTGACACATTATACCAGATATCCTCTATCTTCAGGGATTTTTCTCACACCGTTTTAATAAGCATAAAAAGAGGGAAAATAGTGAAGAAGTTGGGGACAATTTGATAAGTTCTGATGGGGCATGCATAGAATTATATACCGGTGATGTTATGTATTTCCTGAGCATAAAAAAAAATCTTAATATAACGAAGGAACATCCCTGTTTGGAATCATAATTTTATTTATAGAAAACAATGCTGCTATAGTGAGCTTTCAATCGATTCTAAGGGATGGTGTTTTGTCTTTGCAGGCGTGCCGTGCTGGGGAATCCAGACGTACTGACGTCGACTCCCTGGCGACAGATGCTGGACAATGATTTCTGGGGCACGCCACTAACGGACTCTGGCTCACACGGTTCCTTCAGGCCGCTGTGTGTCCTGAGTTTTCGCTTGAATCACCTGCTGGGAGGATTCAGGCCCTTTGGCTACCATCTGACTAACGTACTCTTGCACGCCGTAGCCACGGGCCTGGTTCTCAAATTGGCACGCCAGCTTTTGGCACCGGGATGGGGACCAGCAGTAACTGGTGCTCTCTTTGCTGCCCATCCCATTCACACTGAGGCTGTGGCGAGTGTAGTAGGTCGAGCAGATGTAGGTGCCTGCATCTTCTACCTTCTGAGCTTTCTCGCCTACATGCAGCATGTGGAATGGCGGGAAAAGAGTGATCACAGGCACTGGGCTGCCCTTGTTGGATCCTTCGCAGCAGCCAGCTTAGCAGTTCTTTGCAAAGAAACTGCGATAACAGCACTTGTTATCTGCGCTCTCTATGACATCCTCAAGGCACTATCAGGATTCCATGATAAGGTAAGATTTTCAATCTTTGTGATTGTTCAATCTTTAAATTATTGAAAGATTTCTGGGAATTAAACAATTTTTCGGAACACTAAAACTCTGTGCGGCCACCGCTAAATGCGCTAAAGTTGACAAGATAGTTTTTACAATTTCAAAAATTAATAGAATTACTTATGTCCTAGTTGTATTTATGAAATACGCTTTAATGCTTCAATTTGATGTTCCCCATGATTTTTCTCAAGTGAAAAACATCTCGATTGAAGTATACGTTTAAATTTAAATTCAAATTAAATTTAAAAAAAAATAGAAATATTTAAATAACAGAAAATAGAGGGAAACACTGACACCTCTATTGGTTTTCACATTTTTATTCTCTCCTTAAATTCCTTAAGTATTGAAGGAACTTTGATAAAGTATGAACATACTTGGTCATACTTGTTCCTACTTCCATAATTGTTTCCCAAATACTCATTGCAATGCCACAGACTGAGGATTCTGACTCTGACAATTGTGTATTCTGCAAAACTCTGCCAGGACTGTCTTTTTTTTGTTGTTGCTGAAAACGTATCATCGGGCTGAACTGAACTATTGACCTCTGTACCACGTACAGAAACTAATTTGCTTCATTTCCCATGACAAAATCCGCCATGGCGAAATGGGTGAGAGAGATGGTGCTGTGCAGAACACAAGCGAGCTACGTGCTTCCAATTTGTCTAGAAACTTACCCACTTCCATCCGAGCCCTGTTGAGTCCATTTAAGTGAGTCTCGGGAGGACAGGGGAGATACCATGATCTACTCCCACGTGTTTATTTCACTTCCCTCTGAAGTTTCACTTGTCTCCGAAATTGATCTCAAAATTGTATTCTCACTCTGCATTTTGGCTTTTTGCTTAATAATTTATTGCAAAATGTGTGTCATTCTCCTGAAAGTCATATCAATTTAGTTTTAACTGCAATAAGTTTGCAATTTAACTTTCCTCTATACCAAATTGCTTCATGTAACTTGCACATGAAATTGTGTAAAGGTGAAGACTCGAAAAAGGATGGAAAAGCATCCCAGCTTCGCAAAATGCTCGACTTTGAAACGGTCACAATAAGGTTAATGTATTAAATACAATTTTTCCTTCAATTCAGAAAAGTAGACAGGGTAAGCCTAGTGATAAGTCTCCTTTCGCTTATGATTTGTGTGATTATTAATTTATGCATAAGAATCCCCTAAAATTTCCTAAATGTTGAATCAGTCCATAAATGATGGCGCGGAATTTCTGAACCGTTTTGTATTGTCAAAATCCTTCAAATGTTTAGAAAAGGTTATCACATCCGTGTTCATAATACTTCCAAAATCTTCGAAATGTATAGAATTAGTTATCACAGCCTTTAAAAAGTTTAAGACAGTCTTCCAAAATTATCAAAACGTTTAGAATTCCTTTCTAAAATCTTGGAAGCGTTTCGAATTGGTTGTCTAAGCTTTGAAGTCTTCAAAACAGGCTATAACAATTTTCAGAACGTTTGAACTAATTTCCAAAGCCTTTAAAATGTTTAGAACAGACCTCAAAAATTTTCAAAGCGTTTAGAATTTGTTTTTAAATTCTTTGAAGCATTTCAAATTGGTTGCCCAGGCCTTAAAGTCTTTAATACAGGCTGCTACAATTTTCAGGACGTTTAAAACCTATTTTCAAAATCTTTGAAGTGTTTAGATCAGACTATCAAAATCTGCGAAGTGTTTAGAATCTGCCGTAAAAATTTTTAAGATATATAGAGCAAGCTGTCATAAGCTTTAAGCTTTTCGAAACTTTTATCAAAATATTAGAAAACCCTGGTATTGACTTCCAAAGCCCTCACAAGGTTTGGAACTGGTTGTTAAAATCTTTAAAATATTTAGAACATGCCTGAAAAGATTTCAAAGCGTTTAGAATTGGTTGTTAATATCTTAATTATTTTAATTAAGTTAATTATTTCGAATTGGTTTCTTAGGCTTTCAAGTATTTAAAACAAGCTGTAATAATTTTTGGGGCGTTTAGAAATGATTGTCAAAATATTTAAAGGGTTTATTATAGATTATCATAATCTACGAGGAGTTTAGAATATGTCGTTAAAATGTTTAAAAAATATAGAGTAAGCTGTCATATTTTAATATTAGAAGACCCTGGCATTAACTTCTAAAATTTTAGAAAAGTTTAGAACTGTTTGTCAAAATCCTTTGAGAGTATATAATCGGTTGTCAAAACCTTTGAACTGTTTAGAACAAACCCTAAAAAAATCCAAAACGTTTAGAATTGACTGTCAAAATCTTTGATGTATTTTAAATTGGTCGTCATGAAATCGAAGTCTTATGAACAGACTGTTATAAACTTCGGAACATTTAGAATTTATTTTTGCTATGTTTGAATAGTTTAAAATGGTAGTTAAAATTATTAAACTATGTTAAATAAACTGTAACTACATTCAAAGCGTCAAAACCTGCTGTCAAAACCTTTTATAATCTTTTATCAAAGTATTTGAAGGCGATAACATGGACTTTCAAAATCTAAATCTAAATTTAAATTTAAAAATCTAAATCTTTTGTGTTTAAGCAGGCTATGAAAATTTTCTAAACATTTAGTTGTTATTCTTAAAGTCTTTGAAATATATTAAATGTTGTTGAACCGTTTAAATCGTTAAGAATATGAATTTGATAGTTTGAAATTTCAAAGCTTGACAGCAATCTCTCCAGCCTGACACTATGTTCTCTTCTTCTTCTTCTTTCTTTTTATGTTTTTGGTTGTCGGACTCAATCAGGTCCATATAACCACTCACTGACACTATATCTTATAGGGATTGTTAAAACTGTCAAATTCTGAGCATTGTCCTGTCAACGTAGATTTCCAGGGAGTACCGAATTCGTACTCCTTAATGAATCTAAGCTCCCTCTGTTGATATAATTTTGCAGTAACTAACATTTGTTGCTTAAGAATTTCACGTAAAAACGACAAGATGTGCTCAAAGCAGTCTTTTCTATTCAATCCACTCGAAATGTCCATTATAAATTCACAAAAGAAAGCAAACAAATACTCCAACCCTCCCTTTCAAGTTGTTGTCTTGTTCTTTTTCAGGAGCTTTTTTTTTCAATATTTCCTAGTTTTTTTTAAAGGAATAAGATGAGAGAGGAGAAAAGGATCATCATTGGTGGATTTGATCAATTTAAAAGTTTTTGTTCAAAAGAAGGCATGGGGCGAAAGAGAGATCAAATAAAATTAGGCACAGAGACAGAAAGGCTCAAGCGGGATGGCAGACATTTCCCGGGGGCACAAAAGAAGAGGAATAGGCAAAGAGCTCCGACATGGGGCATTGTTAGAACTTTATTGGTATCCACGTGGAATGAGAATCATCAATGAGATGCCTTGAGCATCAATGAATATTTTCTTCTTTCTATCCTGGTTCACCCTCCTCTTTTGCTTTTCATTCGCGCTCATGGGCTTGTAAAAGGTGGATGAACGAAAAAGGAAAGATAATAATGACGAAAAAAAGGACGGAAGAACACAATATTGGATGTGCTCTCGATTCAATTTGTTTAAGGATAGAACACATTATCAAAGACGATAATGCTGTTGAAAACCAATAAACACGTTATCTGTTGCTAATTCCACAGAAAACAACTCCAATTCCATTTGTTAGGGTTGGAATTTAAGAATATGAGGGCGCCCTACATTTTCGCCTTTCGCATTACTAATTACATTATCCAAGTTCCATAGTAATAAAAACAGGTGCAAAAGTTGGAAACAGAAAATCCCATTTAGTTGTTTTTTCAAAATTATTAAATACGTCTTAAGGGTAGTTTAAGTAAAATTCTTGTAACACCTTGAATCTTTACTTTTCATTTGGATATTTTGCAGGCGTAGGTTATCTTATTGAAAAAATTGTAAGATTTGTAACTCCATTACTAAAATGAGATAGTGTAGAGAAATTGATTTACAAATTTGAAAGTTTCAAATTGAGAACAGTTCCCAGCGCCACCCACGGAGAAACACTAAAATACAGAAAGATTGAATAACTAAATAATGCAGAAGAAAAATTTAAAATTAATAGAACTTCGATACGAGGAATGAATATTATGATATTTTGAAGAGAATTTTCAATAATTTTTCTATGATATCTTAAACTTAAAAAATTAGTAGGAGAAACCTTTGCAGCTTCGTACAGAAAATGAAGTCAATATTTCAAGACTTCCTATCGAATGGTACACAAACCGAATCAATTCAAATATAAAAAATTACATAAAATATTATACATAAAAATTATAGTTTTGGGCCCGTTTTAGTTTTCTCTTCTAGAACGTAAGGAAATAGGTCTAGGCTCTCCAAGTTTTGCTCGTAGGGGTCTGTTTTTGTGGATAGTGGAAAATTTAAGATTAGAATCTTGAGAGCTCGGGAAAGTCGAACTTCTGCAGCTTTGAAAAAGTATTAGACAAAACTATTGATCATCGGCTTTTGGGAAATCACATTATTTTGGGTCACAATAACGCTGTGCAAACCGTTTTTTTTTTGTTTTCTCTTCTTGGATCTAGGAAAATAAATCTAGGCTCTCAATTTTTTCAGGTAATGTGAGCAGTTGGGAAAGCTATTAGAATATATGGCGATGGATCAGATTCATTTAGTAAAATGGGAAAAAAATCGACCTTTACTACTTTTACGAAGGTGCCAAATTACGAAGCTGCAAAACTTTCCCCTAGTACTTACTCAAATCGATGTGAAAATAGCGCTCTTTTTTAGTTTTTTGCTTCTATTTCTGTTGTGTTAACTCTTCTGAATTTTCTGAATTTCTAAATGTATTTTTTCAAAACTACAGACAAAATAAAACCACTTCCAATCGATTAAATTATTTTCAATTTGAAATTTAATTGGATTTATCCTAAGCCATTTTGGGCAATGTTTCCAGTGATTTATAAATCGGTTCATATCGTCTGGGAATCGGTAAATATTGAAAAGTAGAAACTGCTCTCTCTTGGAGTTCGAGCAGTTAAAAATGGCTCATTTACAACAAAAGAACTTTATGGTGTTAGACCAATAAAAATGAACTTGTTTTAGCATCTTACTGTTCGCAAGTATTTCTCTATGATCTAATTTTCCTTACGATGGTTCCTGTGACGACTATTTTGTAGCTTTAGAAGACGGTGTGGGTTGGGAAAAACAGATGAGACACCAACCAACAGAAAGAAAAGTCGATTGTACAGAAGAATTTGAACATTTTTTTAGTACATGGCTGTTCTCATGTGATTCTGCTTAATTGACATTTCTTGTGTTGGTTTCTGTCACGCCCGTTTCTCCCAATATATTCGTCGTATTCTGAAACTAAAAAAACGATCGTGAACCAACCTAAAGAAAAGTCGATTAAGCAGAATATATGAGCAGAGCCATGTACCCAAAAATGTTCAAAAGCTTTTGCTCAATCGACTTTTCTTTGTGTTGGTTCATGTCACGACTGTTTTCTCCTATACGTCGTATTCTGAAACCAAGAAACAGTCGTGACAGAAACCAACCCAAAGATAAGTCGATAATGCAGAAGTACATGAGAACAGTCATGTACTAAAGCATGTTCAGAAGAAAGAAGCTTTTCTTAGCTTCTTACCCGACGCTCAACGATTTCCCCTTTCATTTTTAATTGGAATGCCATCAATATTATTTTACACAAATAGGGTGAAAGAAACGTCTATTGACACTTTTAGAACTCGTGTCAGCACCTATTGACACCCTACTCTGTACCATTTGGGATATGAAATTTGAACATCTCTGTTTATAGTAAAATGTATATTACAGAAAAAACGTTATATTACTTATATTTTACTAGATACATTAAATAATTTTCAACATTTTGACAAAAGTGTCAATAAGGGGTTCCCTGTCGAACAGACGTTCCTCCGACCCTAATAAGAAATTTATTGTCATCCAATTTAATGTCATCCAATGCGAATCCAATTTGCGGGTTCGAGCATTTAGCGAAGTCTAGAGTTGCTTTTCCACCTCTTCTTTTATATTTAGCATACACTTTTTTTGGAAGTATGCATTATCTTTCATTTTTTATTCCTCTCCAAATGATACTTGATGTTTTATAAATGGGCCTTGAAAGAATATCAGAGAAAAATCATAACATGTAAAAGTGGTTCTCGATATGCATGAATAAAATTTCATTAAAAATCGAAATTCCATTAACAAAGCATTGGTTTGAGGAAGATGTCAAAAATATCCAAAATGTATACTATATAGGTTAGAATATGTTCGCAATACAGGTGAAGAGGGAAAATCAAATCATGAAGCTCCTTTATATATATAAAAAAAACCCTCCATGTACTTTTTCAATGAATGGTTGAGTGGGTTTTAAAAATTTACTCCCACTTTGTTCCCCCAGCGTGCCTGTGTCCCTGAGTAATAAACTTTGATGGTAGAATGTGGCATCGAGAGCTTAACTGGAACACATTTATGGAGCACCACAGAGTTATATATATATATGAATATATATGTAGGTATATTGGAATGAGGAGCATCATCATGATTATAATGGTTCCTCTTCGTGGTCGTGACTGACTCACAAAGTGCTTCTTCTCATGATGTTGTATTTGCTATAAAATTTGCCCTTTGATCTCTTGTTCACCCCATCTCTCAGTGCTATCCTTTTTTTTGCCCAACGCCCAACAAGTCTTAGAGAAGAAGAGGTGAATTCTAGCGAAATGGGAGTCATGTTTTGTTGCAAAGAGCAAAAACAGAAACATCAAATATAATTGGTTTCCCTGAACAACGTTCAACACATGTTGAATTGTGTGAGCCCTCACCTAGTTGCATCTCACAACCCAACCATTATTGCCCCTTTTGGGTTGGGGTGCAATAATGTGGCTTATCCTGAAAATCGTAATATCGCTCTAATGCACATGTAGGACTACTTTACTAATTGACAATTTTCAATTGCTTCTTATTAGTGGTTAAAACGATATGAAAGAGTGCAGAGCACAAAGGGCTTTTAGGTTAAGCCTCTTAATTTTTTGTCTGATGACTGGATCACAGGGAATCCTCTCCAAAGTTCCATTGCCAAAGCATCCTTTCAACTTTTAATTGGACCAAAAGGACGAAATGAAGACAACTTTTAGTATATGACCCATAATTTAGCACTTTATTTCTGTCGAATAAACAAATAAAATCAGTGAGGCACTGAGCACACTAAAAAAGGGACGGCAAAGCGTTCCAAGCTTTGCAGAGTGCTCGAATTCGAGACTTAGATGCTATACCTCAAAAGTACTTTCTCGTAATTATACCGTTCACTAGTTTACAATCGATTTTAACCGATTTATAAATCACTCAAAATATTTTTCAAAATACACTTCTGCAGTAATTTATTTGTAGTTCGTGTTAAAAATAAGTTATTGGTTATAAATCGGTTCATTACCTGTTTAAAATCTATTAAAACCGATTCAGTTTTGTCAAAATTTCTAAGACCTTTCGAATGAGTCCAAACATGACCGCATTCGCTTAATATATGCGCCCTCTAGGGACTTTTTAACCTTTGATCTTGAAAAACTGTTGCTAGGAAGAGTTAACGGCATTTTAGCTAATGGCCAAATGTGTGCTTGGGTAATCTCTGAAACATATCCAAATATGAATAAAAATACACGACGCGTTTTCGAGCAATCACGGAAGGTCCCAAGTCGCTATCTCTTACCGTTTGGCCTCTAGCGGTGGCGACAACCGAATTTATGGATGGACGAACACTGGGAAAAAAAGAGGGTGCGATCAACTTTTTTTCCTCATAACTTTAACACTGTTTAAGTGTAAAAATATATCAATATTTTTTAATGTTAATTTTACACCTTTTTAAGGGTAAAATTAACATGAAAAAGTGTAACTTTAATACCCAATACACCTAAAAAGGGTAATATGTACACCGATTTTGGATCAATACTGCAGGGTAAAATGAACATTTCCGGAATGTTATTTTAACTTTTTCGTATTTCTCTCAGTAGATGGACAAATAGCGTGATGACATTTCTCAGCAATCGTCTGAAACGCGAAGATTTGTTGAAAAATATTCGAAAAATGTTCTCCGGGGTGTAGAAGGTGGGAATTTTGGGGGCCGAAAAATCAAGGGATTATATAATTCTGCTCTTATCGTGGAGTTCGAGAAGTAAAAAAGCTATAGAGCTAGTAATTCTCTGGCTGAGATGATTTAATTCATTGAATATCAATGAAATTGATACACTTTTTCTACACAGAAAGCAGTGTTCCGTAAAATTGTTCGTAAATGTTTGTTAATTCCTACTGAAGACTTACGAAATGCTAGTAAATCGTATAATCCACAAAAAAGTTTGTAAAAGTTTGTACATTTTTTACAAACATTGTAAGTTGAGCACCTAACGAACATTTTTCGTTCCTTAACAAACATTTGCTCGTACATTTTGGTTTGTCTAACAAAACTGTACAAACAAATGACAAAATCTTACAAACACGTATCTGTATGTTTACGAATAACCTTTACGACAAGTGTTTCTAAAACGTGCTCAACTTACGAACAATATTTGTGGAAAAAGTATAAACTTTTTAGTGGGTTATACGATTTACTTTGAAATTAGTTTTGCATATTTTTTTAAACTTACTTTTATTTTTTATTTTATTTAATTTAAATTTAAATGTAATTAATTAATTTCAATTTTGATCCTTCACAAAGACCCAGACAAAACGTGTTCTTTTCGAACCTCGTCTGGGGCTCTAAACTCCCCTCCACTGTTCTCAATGTACAGTTCAAAATGAAATTGATAAAAAAACCTTCAATCATTTGTAATGATGGGGGTTTTATCATGAGGGTTCCATAAATTTTCAGATCGAAGATCTTTCTGCAATAGCTTATACAACCTATGAAAGAGGATTTCCACCGTTTGCCTCTGGAGGTTGGTCACCAACACTAAGACGGGGGTGGACGCAATACTGTACATTGTAGATATTTCTGGAGAGTGAATTAATAAATAATAATAATAATAATAATATTTTATCTGTATTAATAAAATTCTTTCATAATTTACGTTTGAAGCTTGAGAGAGTTTCATAATGTTTTTTCTTCATTGAGAAATTTCTTTTCACATTTTCGGGTTTTTAAGTGATTAATCGATTAACAAATTTCTGATAATGGGTGCATTATTGGTTCTCAACCGATTGCATTGATTAAACTTTCGTAAAGACTTTCAAGACTTTTCCAATGAACCCAAAAGTGCCTCAAGCGGTTAAGAAATGACTTTTCTAGATCCTTTTTAACTTTTAACCTTGAGAAGTTATTAGAAAGAGTGATTCAAGGTCATTGTAACATCATTGCCTTCATCAGAAAATACACAATAATTTTCCATATAAAATACCAACTTGGGAAATTCCTATATCTGAGATTCTTTTCATACTTCAGACCTTTGAAAGTTTTAATGAGTCTTTCACAGCCACACAACAGGTCAAATCACTTTACAATGTGTCTCACGGGAACTTGGTAATTTCTAGAGTCATTGAGGCTATGATATGAGTTTTGGCAAGGAAAATTTCTCTACTAAATGTTAAGTTGTTTGAGAGGAGTATAAGGAACAAGACCCCATCCGTAACTTAGTGGTTTTGCTGCTCCCCAAAGATGAAATTTCTAGTAAATCCTGGCCCAAAAGTAATGAGGGTGAGAATCCTTTTCCAAGGCAAATAAATCAAAAGGGTGTTTCTTAGTTGCCACGGCAATGACCTCCATTGAAAATCTTAAGAGACTTTTACCATCATTTCACCCGGAATGTCTTTTCTCCCCCTTCAACCATTCCTCCTCCCGTGTGTCGTGTATCACCTCGTACAGCAAATAATAATAAACAAAAGCCACACCACCTAATTGCTCATCCCTTATCGCATTTGAGCCACACACCACGACTTTGAGACTCTATTATCCTCACTTTTGGTCCCAATGCAACTTTCTCTCGCAACCTCACGTGACATTCCCTCGAGAAAGATACTTGGAATACGCCTGATCCCCATTTCAGTTCCTCACAAAATGTAGTCTTCAGAAAGTTCCTGTATAGAAAAATATCATGAGAATTGTATGTAGGGTGTAGTCATTACCAATGGTCCCTTTGAGCATGTTTTTATTTAGCAGAGACCATTTTTAAACTTTTAGATGTGTTGCTTCAATGCAATAGAAATGTATCTACTTGAGTAACTTAAAAAAGCTGTATTTGGCAGTGTGGTAGGTGTTGAACTTCCTGTCTAAGTTCCATGATAAAAGAGACCACAACTATAGTTAAATTTGTAGATATGGCTTATTCAGAGAATGCCATAGAATTCTGATTAAATTTCTCTGAATAAATATTTCGGAAAAATCAAATTGCAATGACTTTAAATCTTCAGGTGGGCGTGGCCTAATATACTGGATACTCCTACTACTTAAGCTGAGAGTCGGCTTAACGTAATTACAGTCAAAATCGTCAAAATAATGATTAAACTACATTTCCATCAGTTCCCTACTAAACCATCTCTTGACTTAAGCTGTAAGACCCTATAAACTCTTCTGACTTAAGCCGAGAGACAGCTAAACGTAATTATAATCAAAATAATGATTTGATTAAGGTCCCATCAGTTTCCCACTAACTAAACCGTGCTTTAGCTTAAACTGAGATACGGGTAGGTTTGAAACTAATGGAAGTGTACTCTGATCATTATTTTGATCATAATTACTTTAAGCCGTCTCTCAGCTTAAGTCGTAAGTGTGTCTAGAACATAAGTCTGTCTAGAGCATAACGATTTTGGGAGTAATTTACAAACTTCTATCCGCTCCTGGAGTTCCTAGGTTCAGAAAAATACCAGAATTCTTTTTGAAGGCTTTTATTTAGCTTTACTAGGGGAAAGCGCGCTACCTTCGGATGATTCATACTTCGCACGAATCAGTTTTTTCAATCTGTTTTAAAATAATTTGGCCCATTATAATATTATATTTTAATAGCTAGTGTAATGCCTCAAATTTTCAGAAAAAAAGCCTGGGGTGAAATCCTTAATGAACATAGAGAAAAAATTGGATTATCAGAAGCTTGGGTCGTCCGAAGATAGCGCGCTTTCCCCTATTACTTCAATTTTCGGAGACTGGATGGGACTCTTTAGGTATCTTGAATAAAGGGATTCACTCCCACAAGAAAACTATCGGACAAACCGGGACAGATCTCCAGCCAGTGTTGGCTTATAATTGCAATTGCATGTTTTGCTCGCAAGAATTATAACCAAAAAGCGAAAAATTGTTTTTTGAAGAAAATGGCATGTAAATTAGCAACAATATAATGGGTGGAGCTTAGCGTATATCACCTGGTGATAGGTATGCTGTCTCTTTTATTTTGCTGTGATTTTCAGTTCGATTTTCAAGGAATGACGATTGCATACCACCAAGAGAAAAATGGAGCGGTATTCGTAATTCTAAAAACTTACGTTTTACCGACGTAAATCTTACCTTAGGAAAATTTTGTATATCCTTTAATGAAAGCTTTCGAAAGACTGACGTTATCACACGTACTCCTTGATCAGTTCTTAGGTAATTATTTCAGGTAAAAATTGAGTAACATTGTGGTAAAATAGTGTCTATTTAGGCTGATTTTGCTACTTGGGATGTATATTCACGTAAACCCTGTTGCGAATATATTTATATGTCTAACAATACTAAAAATCCTTATTGATGTTGTGCTACATGACTTCTGCATTCACTCCCCTAATGGTTGATGAATTTTCCCTTTGAGGCTCAAGAGAAACTATGAGAGTTGGATGAAGTAG